>NC_034185.2:15510340-15650340 GCF_002021735.2 Oncorhynchus kisutch
ACAGTAACGTCAGTTACTGAATCGAACATTCTCGACTGATGGATGCCGGACCGAGCCAGAGATGCTAACCGCGTTACGATAGACAAAAATAATACTTAGTTGAGCAGTGATTTGATAAATCAAACTATGAGTACATGGCTGCGTTTAAGAGTTAAGACGTTAATATATACCTTTATTTGTTCCGTTGACTTCTCTTGAATAAAATGCTGCCAATATCTCAAGTCCCCTCTGCTCTCTGACGCAGGAAAATAGAAAGGGATTTCCTTTTAAAAGACCGATATCTTTATACCCTCTTGTGTGTTTGATTGTGCGGATGTATCCATCCGCAGCTGTGTTGTTGCGGCATCTTTGGGTGCAGCATTTCCAACAATTATGAAGGAACCAAACACTTAAGTTAAATTGCATGTAAATGCTTGTCACGTTAAAATAAATATGAATAACTTCATTGAAGTGATAGTTATTTTTTCATTTTCTTTCATAATGATCTTCATCCATTTCCATCATGAAATAGCTACACAGACTGTGAGTTAACCTTGTATCCTCACTGACATTTTTATTTATATTTGTGTCTTTATGCACTCACAGGGCCCTGCACACTCACTCCATCTGCTCACTCACATACATTTAGACTGACTCCATGCACACCCACTTACATACAAGCTGCTGCTATGTTTATCTTAAATCCTGATTCCTAGTCACTTTACCCCTATACATATCTACCTCTATCACTCCAGTATCCCTGCACATTGTACATATGGTATTGGAATTGACCCTGTCTATAGTACGCGTACTTATTGTGTTCTTCAAACTTGTTATGTCTCGTGTTTTTTCTCTAGTATTACATTGTTATTGATTATTGCATTGTTAGGTTTTGAGTTTGCAAGAAAGGCATTTAACTGTACTTGTGCATGTGACATTAAAACTTGAGACTTGAATTGTCTCTGCATTCTCAAGCGTGTGGAATATTTTGTAAATGATCTGAAATATCTTTGGGAAAGGCTATTGACGTGATAGGGAATAGGTGTATAGTTGTTTGAACTGCCGGTTTTTGAGTTTTGATTACATGGCACGATGACAGACTACAGCTTTATTCAAACCAAATATTTAACATTTAGTTGTGGACACTGTGAATGGGGAAACATATATAAACATTGAAAACATAATGTCACATTTTGTATCAATCGGACAGTGTAGTAAGAAATTGCCGCAAATTAAAATGTATACAAATGTAGAAATGATGGGTCTTTTTACTCTCACGGAAGAATATCAGTCAGCTCTTTTGGGTGTACTTCGTTTTTTCCAGCACTTTCCATGAAAAACCCGCCTACAAAGTGACGTCACGTGCGTGTCAAACGCAGTCCTCACCGCACAGATGTCGCGCCCATTGGTCGCGCCGTAGAGCAGGCTACTCGGATTACCACAAATGAGCCACAAACTGTTCAAACACAGACAAATACTATGGTAACCAAATTCTAACATACATGAATACAGGGAGCTATGCCTTTTCTATAATTAAAAGACAACTCATTGCTGAAGGTGACAGACAAAGAATGTAAAGGAAGCAGTGGTGTGGTGGAGGCTATACGCAGGTATAGTATATGCGGTATACTGTACCCACTTTTTTTCAGTGGGCATTGTTTATACTCACTTTTTAATCCACGGATGCGTATCAAAGTAGTGTAGCGGAGGTATATGCCGTGTCAATGATGCATTACAGTCAAAGACAGGCAGAAACTGCTTCTTCAATATAAATCCCCGATCACACTTATAGGTGGGTTGAAACCCAGTCTCTCATTAAGTGTGTACTATATGTCAAAAAATAAGCACAATGTTTGTATGCACTAATAGCAGAAATGTATGGCGCATCGAAATCAATAACACCAGATACCTCTGATGCCACGCCCCTTCTGAATCTCTAAACTCGATGCGCCCTGAGTTTGTGCAATAAATACAAATAAACATAAATGCTTATTTGGTTGAAGCTAGCTATTTTATAGTGAGAACGAGGTACATTATTGGACAATAAATTACACAATCTAGTATATTTTCTGTATTTCGGCCCGCATAATTCTAAATAATATATTTCAATCAGTTATGTATATTCGTTCATCTTGTAGACAGGAAGTGATATTTATTCGCCCTGGCCAACAGTCGCTTGTATGCTAACGTTAGCTTTTTGGTTCCCGCCGGTTGCAACCCCAGTGAACATTGGACCTTTTTAGCTAGCTGCTCGCCGTTATTAATTATGTAAAAAGACAATCAATAATATCAATCGTGTAAGCACATGGAAATACTTTTTAGCGAATTATTTAAGGTATTTATTTCATGATTTAAACGTGTCTGGCAGTGAGTGACAGACTGTGAAACTCAATCGCATGATTCCGTAGCACCGGAACTGACGTTTTATCATTTCTACCGGAACTGACCTTTGTGTTCGTTCTTATTACACTTGTGTTTGTGTTGAATACGCACCCAATTTAAACAATTTCTCTGCACAGAATACATGACAGAATAAACAATTTAGCCTTTTAATTAGATCTTTGATGGAGTAGCTAGTTTATTTATGGCCTGTGTGTGTGTCCCATAGAAATGATTACATAGCTACACAGGTGTCTGCACATTTTCAACCATAAACTGTATTTCTCTTTTTGCTGTCTGTATACCAAATTGTGTAAATATGAATACACCTAGTTCACAAATAATAATACCAGCTTTGTTCGCACCTGAGATGTTAATTAATTAAAGCAGATAAATAACAAAAACATTTGAGCGTTAACTGTGGAAGCTTTGTCTTTTGCACTATATAACGCAGTTCCTACGATAATGAAAACCAACCATCCACAATGTATACCAATTTACTTCTATCATGTGTGAATCTACTATTATATATTTGATTGTGTCTCACAGTATATGATCACACATTTTGGTACTTTTTATTTTCTACGTTAACATACAATAATGTTTATTTTCTTGTTTTTATTTATATTTTTTATATATCTATTTTTTACTTCAGTTTATTTTAGTAAGTACTTTCGTAACACTTATTTTTCTTAAAACTGCATTGTTGGTTAAGGGCTTGTGCATTTTTTTATTTTTTATTTAACTAGGCCAGTCAGTTAAGGACAAATTCTTATTTACAATGACGGCCAAACCCGGACCAATTGGGAGTCACATAGGGCGACGCACAATCACGGCCGGATGTGATACAGCCTAGAATCAAACCAGGAACTGTAGGGACGCCTCTTGCACTGAGATGCAGTGCCTTACACCACTGTGCCACTCAGGAGCCCCAGTAAGCATTTCACTGTAGGTCTACACCTATTGTATTCAGCGCATGTGACAAATACAATTTGATTTCATGTTCAACCAAATAGAGAAATGAGCTTGAGCAAAGAGCACGATGCGGCACGGGTGGCATTTGAGGAGGCTCTTTGGGAAAGCCATCGCACAGCATTACATTTTCAACATGTAGCTAGCTGTAAGTTATATTTCTTTCCTTTTCCCCAGTATATTTTTAGGGCAATTGAATTGTGGGTACATACAAAATCAAATCACATTTTATTGGTCACATACACACGTGTTTAGCAGATGTTATTGCGGGTGTAGTGAAATACTTGTGCTTCTAGTTCTGACAGTGCAGCAAAGTAATATCTAACAATTTCACAACAAATACCTAATACACACAAATCTAAGTAAAGGAATGGAATTAAGAATATATAAATATATGGATGAGCAATGTCAGAGTGACAGACTAAGATACAGTAGATAGTATAGAATACAGTATATACATATGAGATGAGTAATGCAAGACATGTAAACATTATTAAAGTGACTAGTGTTCCATTTATTAAATTGGCCAAAGATTTCTAGTCTGTGTATGTAGGCAGCAGCCTCTCTGTGCTATTGATGGCTATTTAACAGTCTTATGGCCTTGAGATATAAGCTGTTTTTCAGTCTCTCGGTCCCAGCTTTGATGCACCTATACTGACCTTACCTTCTGGATGATAGCGGGGTGAACAGGCAGTGGCTCGGGTGGTTGTTGTCCTTGATGATCTTTTTGGCCTTCCTGTGCTGTAGGTGTCCTGGAGGGCAGGCAGTGTGTCCCCGGTATTGCATTGGGCAGACCACACCACCCTCCGGAGAGCCCTGTGGTTGTGGGCGGAGCAGTTGCCGTACCAGGCGGTGATACAGCCGACAGGATGCTCTCAATTGTGCATCTGTAGAAGTTTGAGGGTTTTTGGTGACAAGCCCAACCACAATGTTATTGTGTTGTAATTCTATTCACAGACAGATTCGAGTTCTATGTTTGATTTGAATAAATACTTTAGGATCAGAAAGACGTGCTGCAAAGCAACAGTCACCTGCTCCTGCCACTAGCCTTGCCCCTGACCAATGGAGAGAGAGGGACAGCAGAGGCAACATAATTCACAAAATACCTGGTTCAAAAAAGGTCTAAGAAGACCTCAAGACATGGTAAGTGTTATGTACCTATTTAGTTGTGTGTTTGTTTACGCGTGCAAAGTGTAAACATTTTCTCTAATTAGATAACATATGCCAGTCCTGGCTGCCTCGTGTTAATTGTATATTATTGTCATCAAAGCGGAGGACATGGACTATACCGGAACAGGTGACCATATTGCAGCTAATGGCGGGGGTGAATACCGCCTTAAATAGAGCTTGACCCTGGGGCATCTGACCCTTAAACAGGGTTTCCCAACCCTGTCCACTGGCCCCCCCAGAAGTTTCACATTTTTGTTTTAACCCTAAATTGCCACACCTGATTTAATTAGTCAAAGGCTTGATAATTAGTTGACTAATTGAACCATGTGTGCCAGTTAAGGGTTAAAACAAACATGTGAAACATCTGGAGGGGCCAAGCAGAGGTTTGGGAAACCCTGCACTAAAGGAACCCCAAGGGAGATGCCGAGACGGCCCAGTACATCACCGGGGCCATGCTTCCTGCCATCCAGGACCTCTATACCAGGACTCCAGCCACCCTAGTTATAGACTGTTCTTTCTGCTACCGCATGGCAAGCGGTACCGGAACGCCAAGTCTAGGTTCAAGAGGCTTCTAAACAGCTTCTACCTCCAAGCCATAAGGTTTTGGGGCTGTCGCTGGGCAATACGGACTTTCAGCTCCCTCCAAAGATTTTCTATTGGGTTCAGGTCTGGAGACTGGCTAGGCCACTCCAGGACCTTGAGATGCTTCTTACGGAGACACTCCTTAGTTGCCCTGGCTGTGTGTTTTGGGTCATTGTCATGCTGGAAGACCCAGCCACGACCCATCTTCAATGCTCTTACTGAGGGAAGGGGGTTGTTGGCCAAGATCTCGCGATACATGGCCCCATCCATCCTCCCCTCAATACGGTGCAGTCGTCCTGTCCCCTTTGCAGAAAAGCATCCCCAAAGAATGATGTTTCCACCTCCATGCTTCACGGTTGGGATGGTGTTCTTGGGGTTGTACTCATCCTTCTTCTTCCTCCAAACACGGCGAGTGGAGTTTAGACCAAAAAGCTCTATTTTTGTCTCATCAGACCACATGACCTTCTCGCATTCCTTGCGTGCAATGCAAGATTTTAATCCATGACTGCGTAGTGTGTTACTAGAACGCCAGCATCCCAGAGTCGCCTCTTCACTGTTGACGTTGAGACTGGTGTTTTGCGGATACTATTTAATGAACCTGCCAGTTGAGGACTTGTGAGGCGTCAGTTTCTCAAACTAAACATTCTAATGTACTTGTCCACTTGCTCAGTTGTGCACCGGGGCCTCCCACTCCTTTCTATTCAGTGAAGGGAGTAGTACACAGCGCTGTATGAGATCTTCAGCTTCTTGGCAATTTCTCACATGGAATAGCCTTCATTTTTGAGAATAAGAATAGACTGACAAGTTTCAGAAGAAAGTGATTTGTTTCTGGCCATTTTGAGCCTGTAATCAAACCCACAAATGCTGATGCTCCAGATACTCAACTAGTCTAAAGAAGGCCAGTTTTATTTCTTCTTTAATCAGGACAACAGTTTTCAGCTGTGCTAACATAATTGCAAAAGGGTTTTCTAATGATCAATTAGCCTTTTAAAATGATAAACTTGGATTAGCTAACACAACGTGCCATTGGAACACAGGAGTGATGGTTGCTGATAATGGGCCTCTGTATGCCTATGTAGATATTCCATTAAGAAATCTGCTGTTTCCAGCTACAAGTCATTTACAACATTAACAATGTCTACACTGTATTTCTGATCAAGTTGATGTTATTTTAATGGACGAAAAATTAGCTTTCCTTTCAAAACAAGGACATTTCTAAGTGACCCCAAACTTTTGAACGGTAGTGTATATCTAATATAATGGCCTAGATCAGGTATTCCCAAACTGGGGTATGGGTACGCGCAATGCAGTTTTCTAAAAATAATTGTAATTTTTCTTCACATTTTCAAACAGTACGTTTATATTTTCCAATGGGACTATACATTTGGGTGAGTTTTTTTTCTCGCCTGAGTAGCCTCATTTCACTGCCAAAATAAAATAAAAACATCTAGTGTTCAGTGAAATAACAACACAATGTCAAATACAGGTAGCCTAGTCAAATAATTAACATAAAATCCCATTAACCATTACTCTCTTGCGGGAAACCTTACCTCTTGCTCAGACATTTAGACACAAAACATGACCATTTGAAAAATAAGCCACAGGAGTTTTTTGAGTGAGAATAAGGACAACTTTCGAGTAGTAAGACATGTATAAAAGCAATACATACCATTAATAAGATGGGGCTAGAAGCGTCTTTTATGGTGAGCTACAGAGTGGCTAGGACAGGCAGGCCCCATACTATTGTGGAGGACTAAATTCTTTCTGCAGCCGCGGATATGGCTGGGACAATGCTGGGGAAAAGGTAAAAAAAAACTATACAGACAATGCCTTCATCAAACAACACTGTTTCACAACGTATCAGTGACATGGCAGGAGATGTTTTGAAACAATTACTTCTTCGCATCCAAGCCAGTGAATTGTATGCGTACAGCTGGATGAGTCAACAGAGGTGGCGGGCCTGGCACAGCTCCTGGTATATGTCCATTAAGTTTATGGGGGTTCAATTAAGGAAGACATCCTCTTCTGGAACCAGGACAACATGAGAGGATATTTTTTAAGTACTGGACAGCTTTGTGACATCAAATGGACCTTGGTGGTCAAGATGTGTTGGTATCTGTACTGATGGCGCGAAAGCCATGACAGGGAGACAGAGTGGTAACGCACGTGCATGCAGTTGCTCCCAACGCCACTTGGGTAGTACACTGCAGTATCCACCGAGAGGCTCTTGCTGCCAAGGGAATACCTGACAGCTTGAAAGACATTTTGGACACTACAGTGAAAATTGTTAACTTTGTTAAAGCAAGGCCCCTGAACTCTCTTGTATTTTCTGCATTATGCAATGATATGGGCAGCGACCATGGTCAGGGCGTGAGTTGGGGTGGGCAGTCTATGTTTTGGGTTTCTATGTTTGGGTTTCTGTTTCGGCCTAGTATGGTTCTCAATCAGAGGCAGGTGTCGTTAGTTGTCTCTGATTGAGAATCATACTTAGGTAGCCTGGGTTTCACTGTTGGTTTGTGGGTGTTTGTTTCCTGTGTCAGTGCCACACGGGACTGTTTCGGTTTGGTTTATTGCATGTTAGCGTTTATTGGTTTGTATTTCATAGTGTTCAGGCTTTTCTTATTAAAATGCGTCATGAACATTTACCACGCCGCATCTTGGTCTGATCCTTACGAAATCTGCCGTTACAATACTGAAGTGCGCTGGTTATCAAGGGGCAAAGTGTTGACACGTTTTTTTTAAATTGAGAGATGAGCTTAAAGTTTTCTTTACTGACCATAATTTTTCACTTGTCTGACAGTTTGCGTGGTGACGAATTTATCACACGACTGGCCTATCTGGGTGATGTTTTTTCTACCTGAATTATCTGAATCTAGGGACTCTGCAACTATATCCAATTTTTCTATGTGCAGGACAAAATTGAGGCTATGATTTAAGACGTTGGAGCTATTTTCTGTTTGCATTAACAAGGACAACACACTGGTCTTTCCATCATTGTATTATAATTTTTTTGTGTGCAAATGAACTCATGTTTCCGGACAATGTCAAATGTGATGTAGCAAAGCACCTGAGTGAGCTGGGTGAGTAATTACGCAGGGACTTTCCCGAAGCTGACGACACAAACAACTGGATTTGTTATCTTTCATTCCCTGCCTCCAGTCCACTTACCGATATCTGAACAAGAGAGCCTCATCGAAATTGCAACAAGCGGTTTTGTGTAAATTGAATTTAATCACTGCCATATTTCTGCGCTCAGAGTTTCTTGCCTTGGCAAATCGCGCTGGTAAGACACTGATGCCCTTTGCAACCAAGTACCTATGTGAGAGTGGATTCTCAGCCCTCACTCGCATGGAAACTGTGTTGGGACACAGAATGTGTTGGGACATGATTTAGGACAGACTCTCTCCAATACAACCAAACATTTCAGAGTTATGTGCATCCTTTCAAGCACACCTTTCTCATTAACCGTTTGTGAGCTATTCACAATTTTTGATTAACAAATAATGTTTTAAATAAAGAGCAAAATAATGAATTATAATTACATTTATGCCCTGGTCATATAAAACTCTGTCACTTCCTACGAGCCGGGCTGTGATAAACTCACGATCATTCTTATGTTTAATACATTTATCGTATAGTGTGTGTGTGGCAGGCTTACAATTATGGCAACAACAAAAAAACATTTGAGAGTGTGCTGACCCTGGTGCTAGAGCCGGTACGTAGCTGGAGGTTGAATGTTTGAAAGGGTACGGGACTATAAAAAGTTTGGGAACCACCACCACTGACACATAACATAAAATGATTACATACAGTACCAGTCAAAGGTTTGGACACCGACTCATTCAATGGTTTTTCTTTATTTTTACTATTTTCTACATTGTAGAATAATAGTGAAGACATCAACACTATGAAATAACAGATATGGAATCATGTAGTAACCAAAAAAGTGTTAAACATATCAAAATATATTTGAGATTCTTCAAAGTATTTGTATTTATCATGGATCCCCATTAGCTTCTGCCAAGGCAGTTTATACCATTTTAAAAACATTACAATACATTCACAGATTTCACGACACTGTGTGCCCTCAGGCCCCTACTCCAATGCATATCTACAGTACTAAATCCATGTGTATGTATAGTGCGTATGTTGTTGTGTATGTGTATGCATGTGTCTGGGCCTATGTTTGTGTTGCTTCACAGTCCCCGCTGTTCCATAAGGTGTTTTTTTTAATCTGTTATTTTAAATCAAATTTTACTTCTTACGTCAGCTACTTGATGTGGAATAGAGTTCCATGTAGTCATGGCTTTATGTAGTACTGTGTGCCTCCCATAATCTATTCTGGATTTGGGGACTGTGAAGAGACCTCGTGGCATGTCTTGTGGGGTATGCATGGGTGTCCGAGCTGTGTGCCAGTAGTTTAGATAGACAGCTCATTGCATTCAACATGTCAATAGCTCCTCATAAATAAAAGTAGTGATGAAGTCAATCTCTCCTCCACTTTCAGCCAGGAGAGATTGACATGCATATTATTAATGTCAGCTCTCTGTGTATATTCAAGGGCCAGAAATGCTGCCCTGTTCTGAACCAATTACAATTTTCCTAAGTCCTTTTTTGTGGCACCTGACCACACGACTGAACAGTAGTCAAGGTGCGACTAAACTAGGGCCTTTAGGACCTGCCTTGTTGATAGTGTTGTTAAGAAGGCAGAGCATCGCTTTATAGACAGACTTCTCCCCATCTTAGCTACTACTGCATCAATATGTTTTGACCATGACAGTTTACAATCTAGGGTTACTCCAAGCAGTTTAGTCATCTCAACTTGCTCAATTTCCACATTATTTATATAAGATTTAGTTGAGGTTTAAGGTGTATTGAGTGTTTTGTTCCAAATATGCTTTTAGTTTTAGAAATATTTAGGGCTAACTTATTCCTTGCCACCCACTCTGAAACTAACTGCAGCTTTTTGTTGAGTTTTGCAGTCATTTCAGTCACTGTAGTAGCTGACGTGTATAGTGTTGAGTCATCCGCATACATAGACACTCTGGGTTTACTTCAAGTCAGTGGCATATCATTAGTAAAAAAAATTAAAAGCAAGTGGCCTAAACAGCTACCCTGGGGAATTCCTGATTCTAACTAGATTATATTTGAGAGGCTTCCATTAAAGAACACCCTCTGTGTTCTGTTAGACAAGTAACTCTTTATCCACATTATAGCAGGGGGTGTAAAGGCATAACACAAGTTTTTCCAGCAGCTGCCTTGATGACAGCTTTGCACACTCTTGGCATTTTCTCAACCAGCTTCACGAGGTAGTCACCTGTAATGCATTTCAATTAACAGGTGTGCCTTGTTAAAAGTTAATTTGTGGAATTTATTTCCTCCTTAATGCATTTGAGCCAATCAGTTGTGTTGAGGTAGGGGTGGTATACAGAAGGTAGCCCTATTTGGTAAAAGACCAAGTCCGTATTATGGGAAGAACATATCAAATAAAAATGACAGTCCATCATTACTTTAAGACATGAAGGTCAGTCAATTCGGAAAAGTTCAAGAACTTTGAAAGTTTCTTCAAGTGCAGTCGCAAAAACTATCAAGCGCTATGATGAAACTGGCTCTCATGTGGTCCACCACAGGAAAGGAAGACCCAGAATTACCTCTGCTGAAGAGGATACGTTCATTAGAGTTACCAGCCTCAGAAATTGCAGCTGAAATAAAAGATTCACAGATTTCAAGTAATAGACACATCTCAACATCAACTGTTCAGAGAATGCCAAGAGTGTGCAAAGCTGTCATCAAGGCAAAACGTGGCTACTTTTAATAATCTGTTTAACACTTGTGTTATTTCATAGCTTTGATGTCTTTACTATTATTTACTACTATTATACTATTATTCCGACTAGCTTGGAAAGACAGTACCGTGCAGTACCGAAGAGCCCTTACTGCTGCTCGATCATCCTATTTTTCAAACTTAATTGAGGAAAATAAGAACAATCCGAAATTCCTTTTTGATACTGTCGCAAAGCTAACTAAAAAGCAGCATTCCCCAAGAGAGGATGACTTTCACTTTAGCAGTGATAAATTCATGAACTTCTTTGAGGAAAAGATTATGATTATTAGAAAGCAAATTACGGACTCCTCTTTAAATCTGCGTATTCCTTCAAAGCTCAGTTGTCCTGAGTCTGCACAACTCTCCCAGGACCTAAGATCAAGAGAGACGCTCAAGTGTTTTAGTAATATATCTCTTGACACAATGATGAAAATAATCATGGCCTCTAAACCTTCAAGCTGCATACTGGACCCTATTCCAACTAAACTACTGAAAGAGCTGCTTCCTGTGCTTGGCCCTCCTATGTTGAACATAATAAACGGCTCTCTATCCACCGGATGTGTACCAAACTCACTAAAAGTGGCAGTAATAAAGCCTCTCTTGAAAAAGCCAAACCTTGATCCAGAAAATATAAAAAACTATCGGCCTATATCGAATCTTCCATTCCTCTCAAACATTTTAGAAAAGGCTGTTGCACAGCAACTTACAGCCTTCCTGAAGACAAACAATGTATACGAAATGCTTCAGTCTGGTTTTAGAACCCATCATAGCACTGAGACGGCACTTGTGAAGGTGGTAAATGACATTTTAATGGCATCGGACCGAGGCTCTGCATCTGTCCTCGTGCTCCTAGACCTTAGTCCTGCTTTTGATACCATCGATCACCACATTCTTTTGGAGAGATTGGAAACCCAAATTGGTCTACACGGACAAGTTCTGGCCTGGTTTAGATCTTATCTGTCGGAAAGATATCAGTTTGTCTCTGTGAATGGTTTTCCTCTGACAAATCAACTGTAAATTTCAGTGTTCCTCAAGGTTCCGTTTTAGGACCACTATTGTTTTCACTATATATTTTACCTCTTGGGGATGTTATTCGAAAACATAATGTTAACTTTCACTGCTATGCGGATGACACACAGCTGTACATTTCAATGAAACATGGTGAAGCCCCAAAATTGCCCTTGCTAGAAGCATGTGTTTCAGACATAAGGAAGTGGATGGCTGCAAACTTTCTACTTTTAAACTCGGACAAAACAGAGATGCTTGTTCTAGGTCCCAAGAAACAAAGAGATCTTCTGTTGAATCTGACAATTAATCTTAATGGTTGTACAGTCGTCTCAAATAAAACTGTGAAGGACCTCGGCATTACTCTGGACCCTGATCTCTCTTTTGAAGAACATATCAAGACCATTTCAAGGACAGCTTTTTTCCATCTACGTAACATTGCAAAAATCAGAAACTTTATGTCCAAAAATGATGCAGAAAAATTAATCCATGCTTTTGTCACTTCTAGGTTAGACTACTGCAATGCTCTACTTTCCGGCTACCCGGATAAAGCACTAAATAAACTTCAGTTGGTGCTAAATACTGCTGCTAGAATCCTGACTAGAACCAAAAAATCTGATCATATTACTCCAGTGCTAGCCTCTCTACACTGGCTTCCTGTCAAAGCAAGGGCTGATTTCAAGGTTTTACTGCTAACCTACAAAGCATTACATGGGCTTGCTCCTACCTATCTCTCTGATTTGGTCCTGCCGTACATACCTACACGTACGCTGCGGTCACAAGACGCAGGCCTCCTAATTGTCCCTAGAATTTCTAATCAAACAGCTGGAGGCAGGGCTTTCTCCTATAGAGCTCCATTTTTATGGAACGGTCTGCCTACCCATGTCAGAGACGCAAACTCGGTCTCAACCTTTAAGTCTTTACTGAAGACTCATCTCTTCAGTGGGTCATATGATTGAGCGTAGTCTGGCCCAGGAGTGGGAAGGTGAACGGAAAGGCTCTGGAGAAACGAACCGCCCTTGCTGTCTCAGCCTGGCCGGTTCCCCTCTTTCCACTGGGATTCTCTGCCTCTAACCCTATTACAGGGGCTGAGTCACTGGCTTACTGGGGCCCTCTCATGCCGTCCCTGGAAGGGGTGCGTCACCTGAGTGGGTTGATTCACTGATGTGGTCATCCTGTCTGGGTTGGCGCCCCCCCTTGGGTTGTGCCATGGCGGAGATCTTTGTGGGCTATACTCTGCCCTGTCTCAGGATGGTAAGTTGGTGGTTAAAGATATCCCTCTAGTGGTGTGGGGGCTGTGCTTTGGCAAAGTGGGTGGGGTTATATCCTTCCTGTTTGGCCCTGTCCGGGGGTGTCCTCGGATGGGTCCACAGTGTCTCCTGACCCCTCCTGTCTCAGCCTCCAGTATTTATGCTGCAGTAGTTTATGTGTCGGGGGGCTAGGGTCAGTGTGTTATATCTGGAGTACTTCTCCTGTCCTAGTCGGTGTCCTATGTGAATCTAAGTGTGCGTTCTCTAATTCTCTCCTTCTCTCTCTCGGAGGACCTGAGCCCTAGGACCATGCCCCAGGATTACCTGACATGATGACTCCTTTCTGTCCCCAGTCCACCTGGCCGTGCTGCTGCTCCAGTTCCAACTGTTCTGCCTTCTTATTATTCGAACATGCTGATAATTTATGAACATTTGAACATCTTGGCCATGTTCTGTTTTAATCTCCACCCGGCACAGCCAGAAGAGGACTGGCCACCCCACATAGCCTGGTTCCTCTCTAGGTTTCTTCCTAGGTTTTGGCCTTTCTAGGGAGTTTTTCCTAGCCACCGTGCTTCTACACCTGCATTGCTTGCTGTTTGGGGTTTTAGGCTGGGTTTCTGTACAGCACTTTGAGATATCAGCTGATGTACGAAGGGCTATATAAATAAATTTGATTTGATTTGATTTGATTTTGATTCAACAAGGTAGAAAATAGTAAAAATAATGGCAAGCCCTTCAATGAGTAGGTGTGTCCAAACCTTTGACTGGTACTGTATATCTGTCAGAGTGGATTCTCATCTCTTCACCAAATAAACACAGTTATACTAAAGTTATACTTAAGTTGCGTCGATGAAGAAATATAACACCATTTTTATTTAATCGTTTCCTGTACCGATACCCATCCTCCTGCAGTCCATGCTCCTGCACCTATCCCCACAAGATACAGGTACAGTATGCTAGAATGCCAAACAAATACCATGCCAACCGTCATTTTTTTTTTTATACAGCCAAGCTATTCTTTTCATGAGTTCTGTCATGTATTTTAATTTAAATTTAAATTTAAAATCTCCACTACACTCTCTGATGCAGGACCTACAGGAGCTGATGAGGAGTTTCACTGGGCCATATTGTCACATAACCCCAAAGGTAACTTGGGCAGAGAGGCAGGCCTTGTGTGCACAAAAGTGGGGGGAAAGAGAGAGGCAATGGTGGACAGCATGTTCTCTGCTGAAGGTACTGTGTTGGGCCAGTGTCAGTATTGCAACAGGGAGGATGCTGTTGTGCAGTGCAGAGATTGACTGCCGAGGCATCTTCTCTGTGCCGCATGTGACATAGCCACTCATAGCACCAAGATTTTGCACAACAGGGAGACTCTGTTTGACGGGTTTTATCACCCCTTGTCCCCAACCACCGTAATTCAACAGGATGATGAGGGGTCCCTTACAAGGTGGGTTTATTGTTTTGGTGTTTCAAATTAAATCTGATAGCACCTCCTGCAATACCAACTTTTTAGTCATGCTGCACAATTTTCAATGCATCAGTATTGTCACCTTCTGACCTTAGTTATTTTATTATGTCTTTGTTTTAGTATGGTCAGGGCGTGAGTTGGGTGGGTTGTTTATGTTAGTTTTTCTATGGTTTGCTATTTCTTTGTTTGGCCTGGTATGGTTCTCAATCAGAGGCAGCTGTCAATCGTTGTCCCTGATTGGGAACCATATTTAGGTAGCCTGTTTTCTATTGTGTCTATTGTATTTTCTGTTCTGTGTTTTATGTATGCACCGTACAGGACTGTTTCGGTTTCATTTTGTTTTATTTGTTGTTTTATTATTTAGTGTTCTGAGTAAAATAAATATAATGAACACTTACCCCGCTGCGCATTGGTCCTCCGATCCTTCCTACTACTCCTCCTTGTCAGAGGAGGAAGACGAAAACCCTTACAGAATCACCCACCACCAAAGGACCAAGCAGCGTGGTAACGGGAAGCAGCAGCAGCAGCAGCGATCGCAGGGCTTCTGGACATGGGAGGAGATTCTGGACGGCAAGGGACCCTGGGCACAGGCTGGAGAATATCGCCGCCCCAAGGCTGAGCTGGAGGCAGCGAGAGCGGAGAGGCGGCGGTATGAGGAGGCAGCACGGCAGCGCGGTTGGAAGCCCGAGAGGCAGCCCCAAAAATGTCTTGGGGAAGGGCACACGGGGAGTGTGGCGAAGTCAGGTAGGAGACCTGCGCCAACTCCCCGTGCTTACCGTGGAGAGAGAGGAACCGGACAGGCACGTGTCCCCGGTGCGCAGGCATAGCCCGGTGCAATACATAGCAGCGCCTCGTATCGGCCAGGCTAGAGTGGGCATCGAGCCAGGTGCCATGAAGCCGGTTAGTTCGCAATAAGACAAGGATATCCCTACCTGCCTAACCCGGACACCTTCCTAGGCCAATTGTGCGTTGCCCCACAGACCTCCCGGTTACGGCCGGCTGCGTCAGAGCCTGGGTGCGAACCCAGAGTCTCTGGTGGCACAGCACTGGTGGCACAGCACAGCTAGCACTGCGATGCAGTGCTCTAGACCACTGCGCCACCCGGGAGGCCCTACACACAGCTTTTAGGAAGGAATCTCCGGACAAATCTTTTAGTTTTGAGATAAATATTCACGCAGGGCTATTGCAAGTAGCTACACACTATTAATTTTGAGTTAATATACATTTTTGCCCGTTTTTAGATTCGTATTTTTGGGGTTTGAATTTGAAATTGGGATCTTTTGCTTCGGACAAGGGCATTTCCAACATGGAAATGAATAATACTGAAAGTATTTCTAAAATTAAAATAAGTATTTCTAAATCTTTTTCAATATAGGAGTTATTATTAGGCAAATTTCATGCAACCCATTCAAAAGTGTCCAAAGCAAAGACAACCATCTCTGACCAAAGAAGAACCCAGGAAGGTGCAAGAAGAACAACAGGGCAAAAGAAGAGAAGGACAAGAACTCCTATCCCATCTTGCATTGCAATCACGCTGTGTGTGCTGCGCAACAGGAAGTACAGCTGTAGGGAATTGGGGAACCCTGCTTTAGAAAATAGTTGCAGGGGACTGTGAGACTGTTCTCTGCCAACAAATAAAAAGCTTTATGCACATTGTAAGTCTCCAATCAAACAAATCAAAGGTTTGCAATCCAATGCTACTCTGGTTCAACTGCCCATAATTCATGATTATGAAAAATATGTGGAGATAAATTGTTATTACTTGTAATAAATGTCAGAGTAACATTAAAAAGCTTTCAGTGGTGAATCCGGACATGGGTTTCCAGTGAGTGCAGCGGTACACAGGGCTTGTTCGACAGTGCAGGCGACTGAGTGATCTACAAATCACATTGCATCATAAATAACTACTCATTAGTATTTTTGGATCAGCCAGTCACCATTTGCCCACAATGCATCATGGATTTGATGCTCTCAAACTTGGCCACAGACTCCCTCATTGGCTGCATATACAATCACAGCAGATCTTTTCACATCAACTCTTATTTTGTTCGTTTGATGTGTTGGGATTTTTTTGTGTCGGTTTAAATTAAGTTTGCGGGAAATGGCGGTGGAAACGGCTTTATGCGCAAATATTGATACAATAACCATCATATCGAAGTAAACTTGGATTCACTCGTTGATATGGTGTGTGGTCCTCCCACTATGATTTGGGAAGCCATGCAGTTTATTACGCTACAGATGAAATGAAATAAACTTTCACGAGCTTCACATGTGAAAATACATGGTGATGAGTTTGATGCTAATTTCCAATAAGTATCCAGGGTCTTATTATGGTGACATGGTGATCGATGCTTGACTGCCGTTTAACAAATAAAAATATTATCCATAATAATCTCATGTAGATCTCAGCACAGCCTACAGTACCAACACTAGAGCGCACGTGACAACACCCGAGTAGGCACGGTTGCTATTTAACGCAACAGTTTTTGTGACACAACTGTCGGTAGGCTCGAAAATGTAATGGAAACACATTGAACTTTATGGTTTTTAATTAGGGACATGAAAACTTAAGCAAAAAATTACATTGTGTGTGTACTACGTCATCAAGCACTGATTTTTATCTGCAACAAGTCTGTTTGCTGGCAACACCACTGGTGGAAAAGTGTGCATATTGTCTTCACGCTTTAGAGTATGTGCATGAAAATCTGTCGTCAGTTGTATTGAAACCTTGCTAGTGTCACATATTTGATTTCACTGAGATGTCATCTCAAACCTTATCTACCACCACAAACTGTGCAGCACACATATGAAATTACTGTCTTGGTCATCATTAATGGAAAGCCCTGTCAAATGAGACCAAGATAAGTAAGAAGCGTGTTTTTGCATAAGGCTGTGGTCTATTATAAATGTGTTCTCGGTGATTTACATGATTGAGCAAAATCTTCAAACAATTAATGAACAGCCAATGAGAAAAACAACATCAATGCTTTATTTTAGCCAATTCAAAAGAGTTAACTGCCTACAGCTGCAGTTCGTTGAAATCGTTTATGTAAGTACGTAGCCGCAACAAGTAGATGAAAGACATTTTTATTAAAATAATACTTGTGTATGTATCTAGAGAGAACAGGAAGATACCGGAGATACCAGACTGACAATCGCAGCATTATATCCTGTGTGGGATGTATTCTAGGTCAACTCAAAGGCTTCAAAATGATGCTAGTGTACCTTTTTTTTGTATGGACTAAAGTCAAATTCCTAAGCAGTCAGGCATTCATTATACAGTACATGCAATTACAACAAGGACACAAGAGGGCGCTCTTACTACGTGTTGGACTAGGGATCAAGAGACTTCTGAGCTGGCTTGATGATTCAAAATCAAGTTAGTTGATAAAGTGGAATCATTCTCACGTGCTTCCTTTTCCCACTGCATTTCATTTGAGATTATTATCCTGCTGCTCTCAGATCACCATTCTGCGGATAGTAAAACTAGATTAGATAAAGCACAAAATAATTGGTAGAGATATTTTAATGATATCTTTATCATTTGAAAAACTGACATTTATATGAATTGAAAAATGAATTAGCCTAGGTGGAAGAGTCTTGACTTTTGAATTCCTAATAATCATTCTCAATCTTTTTGTATTCTAAACTGTAAACATAGCTGCGGGAAGTAGGGGTGCTGAGGGTGCATTTTCATAAAAGTAGTGCATTGGGCCTTTACTAGTCCTGTATTAGCAGACCAATATAGACATCTGTCGCATGGGCAAAAACATTTCCTTTTCCGAACAAAAGGTAGTTGTATAGTTACGAACAGTACCTTGCAGGATTCAATAGCTGGAATTGTAAGAGTTGTTTCCCTGTCTCTTTCTCTGTGATCATCATTCTAATGGGATCCAGAAAGAACCAAACCCAGTCCTCAAACATTTACATCAAAAGGTGCAATGTTATGGGCAAGACACAAAACATCCACATCAAATAACATAGAAAACAACCACATTTTGTGCAGTATTAATTTACCATCCTTACAAACCACTGAATCTAAAATGTACATTACTGTACAGACTTTCCATCAACATGAAGAAAAACAATTGCACAATACAGTAATTGAGTACATTGAGACATCATGTGGTTTGTGATGATGTACTGTGATAGTAGAGCATGGTGCTTGCAATGCTAGGGTTGTGGGTTCAATTCCCACAGGGGACCAATACAAAAAAGTATGAAAATGTATGCACTCACTACTGTAAATTGCTCTGGATAAGAGTGTATATTAAAATGTAAAAGGAATGAACAGACTATTTCAGTTTTCACATAGAAAAAAAGTTGCATTTTTGCAAAGTATTTCAAGAAACTGGAAAACATATCAAGCAAGTATTTTTATTTTCCACAAATATTATCAGATGAACTGTTTTGTACAGATAATTATCAGACTCAAGTTACTAATGCTGTTTTGTACAGATAATTATCAGACTCAAGTTACTAATGCTGTTTTGTACAGATAATTATCAGACTCAAGTTACTAATGCTGTTTTGTACAGATAATTATCAGACTCAAGTTACTAATGCTGTTTTGTACAGATAATTATCAGACTCAAGTTACTAATGCTGTTTTGTATTGATGGTATTTGTATGTATATTTTTGATCCCATGCGACTAGTGAAATATAACCAACAACAAATATATAGCGTAATAAATGTGGAATAAATATGATATTGTTAAAAAATATATATATCAAAAGCAACAAAACAGAGATGATGCAAAACAAATGTCTGTAACTCATGAACGAGTAAATCAATGGTTTTAAAGCTGATCTTGTTAAATTAGAATATATTTTTGCCATTGCAGGCCAGAATCATATTACAGGATTATACATAATGTGTATGACTGTTGACAGATATGCTACTCGTTATACTTTTTTAACATGCACAGAAATAAAACCACATCCATGTTCTTCTTTTGGTAGGTATTTTCATTATTAAACATGCAATGAACTACTCGGAGGGAAAAGTACACTGTGCATTCAGCACCACAGATAGAACTCTTGTTAACGCGTATGCACAAAAACACGAGAGAGAGAGCTCAACATTACATTTAAACTACTCAAATCAGTGTGAGGAGTGAAGTCTCTGATGGGCATTGACTAAAGCAGTGAAGTAAGGTATAGTGTCTGACTAGAGCAGTGAAGTCCGGTACAGTTTGACGCTATGCGCAGGATTGCTGAGAGGTGAGAGTCAGTGAGAGATGACCTGTGCCTTGACTTGTTATATTTAATCACTGAAAATGTCTGTTCCTATACATAGGTTGACCCAAATAGTACAAACCTCTTCGGAGCATGACTCCTAATCGTTGGAAAGTTTTGTCCATCGAGATATGCATAGAACCTCGTCAGTGACATTGTTTTCAATAGTTCTCCAATCACTGCATCAGATTGAAGATCGATAAGCTCAAATTGCAGCTCAGTGGTGACGTTATCCACATTGAAGGTGAAAGGAGAGGAAACCAAGAGCAGGCCATTTTCAAGAGAAATCCTCAATATGACGAGAAATCTCACCTTTTAAAGCACGCAGTAGCGATGTATACTTCTCCTGCTGGTCATCTGATAGGAAACAGACTAGTAGTGTCGGAAGGTGGGGGAGATTGTTGGCTTCTACTTGACGGGTCAGGGGGAGTAATTTTCCCTTGAAGGCTTTGACAAGGCTGTACAATCAGGTGTGCAGAAAGGTCCTTCCCTTGTAGTTTGGAATTCAGTTCATTTACGAGGGCCATGATGTCCACGGTGAAGCAAAAATCAGCCAACCATTCTTTATTTGCAGTTGAGAGAAATCCACATATTTTTCCATTCATTTGCAAAAACTCAACAATCTCCGACTTCAGGTCCCACACCTTTTTAAGCACCTTCCCCAAACTCAGCCATCTCACGTTTGTGTGGTAGGGGAGATCTGCATGACCCGAATCTGTCTCTTCCAACAGTGAGACAAACTGCCTGTGGTTTAAAAATTTAGCTCTTATTTAATTTTTTTATTTCACCTTTATTTAACCAGGTAGGCTAGTTGAGAACAAGTTCTCATTTGCAACGGCGACCTGGCCAAGATAAAGCATAGCAATTCGACACAAACAACAAAGAGTTACACATGGAATAAACAAAGCAAACAGTCAATAATACAGTAGAAAAAAATAAAACAAAAAGTCTATATATCAAATCAAATTTATTTATATAGCCCTTCGTACATCAGCTGATATCTCAAAGTGCTGTACAGAAACCCAGCCTAAAACCCCAAACAGCAAGCAATGCAGGTGTAGAAGCACGGTGGCTAGGAAAAACTCCCTAGAAAGGCCAAATCCTAGGTGGAAACCTAGAGAGGAACCAGGCTATGTGGGGTGTCCAGTCCTCTTCTGGCTGTGCCGGGTGGAGATTATAACAGAACATGGCCAAGATGTTCATATACAGTGAGTGCAAATGAGGTAAGATAATGGAGTTAAGGCAATAAATAGGCCATGCCGGCGAAGTAATTACAATATATCAATTAAACACTGGAATGGTAGATATGCAGAAGATGAATGTGCAAGTAGAGATATTGGGGTGCCAAGGAGCAAGATAAATACATAAATACTGTATGGGGATGAGGTAGATAGATGGGCTGTTTACAGATGGGCTATGTACAGGTGCAGTGATCTGTGAGTTGCTCTGACAGCTGGTGCTTAAACCTAGTGAGGGAGATATGAGTCTACCACTTTACAGTTTACCACTTTAGTGACTGTATCCACAACATGGCCCATTTTCAGAACACAGTTACAGAGCACCTCCTGATGAATAATGCAATGCAGGAAAATGCTTTTTATGATCTGGGTTCCGCTCAACTACTTGATCTTTTTCAAAAGGCCAAAGTTTTTTCCTGTCAAGTTTGGGCACCCATCAGTGGTCACACTGGATAACTATTCAAAACTCAGTCCCAGCTTTGCCAAACACTTATTAACCTCCTCCAATAAATATTTCCCTGTGGTTGTGCTCTACATTTACTACAGTGAAGTAAGCTCCTCTGTCATTTCAAAGTATGGGGTTTTGCCTGGTAAGAATATCAACAACTGTGCCGGGTCACGTGCATCACTGCTCTCATCCAAGAACAAGGAGAAATAGGTGAAATCCTTTACCTTGTCTTTCAACTGTTGTTCCATATTCTCTGCGATGCCCCCAACACACTGTGTCACTGTTCGTCTTGACGGGGAAACATTTTCAAACAGCTCGTTCTTCTTTATGTGATCTGAGCATGATTCCGCGGGCCGTATTGAATCAGGTCGCAGGACACATACAACCCCTGGGCCGGCCTTTACCGAGGCCTGACCTAGAATAAAGCAATGTACCCAGCTAGCACTTTTGGTTTCTTTAAAGTTGTGGGAATGTATTTGGTTTTTCATCGTATGTGAAAACGAAGCCATACGTTTCTGACCGGTAAAACGGAACTTTTTAAAAACGTTTTAAGAACCAAAGTTTTTCCCTTCAGGTTGCAGGGAGGATCTGAGAATGTTTTACTATGGTTCCTTGAAGGTTTTCCTGGGAAGTTTTATTAATGCTCTGATAATGGAAATGATAGGATATTTTGAGGTTTTTGAACAATTTCCATAAAATGTTCACTGAATGTTTCATTAAGACAGTTTTTTTGGTTCACTTTTTTGAACTCCAAGCACAGATAGGACACAGAAATGAATTAACCATGCATTTTTATTGTGACACAGCATCAGTGAGATTCAAACCTATAATCTTCTGATAATCTTCTTTATCCATGGAATTTATCCACTGCACCACCAGGATGGAGCTAGTATGCCATGTTATCTTATGTATACAAAGCTGTTAATTTTACTCCATTCAAACAGACCCCATTTCAAAGACAACAATCACTCATTAAGATCAGGTGTGGCCAATAAGTGGGTGTGGCCAACACACCTGAACACACTTAACAAGATAGAGGACAGAAAGAGTTTTGTTGGTAATGAGAACAGAATGTGTTTAGATCCACCCAAATCATGATAAAACAAAATATAATTACTTGACACATTGGAAAGAATAAAAAAACAGAGCAAACTAGAATGCTATTTGGCCCTTAACAGAGAATACACAGTGGCAGAATACATGACCACCATGACTGACCCAAAATTAAGGAAATCTTTGACTATGTACAGACTCAGTGAGCATAGCCTTGCTATTTAAGAAAGGCTGCCGAAGGCAGACCTGGCTCTCAAGAGTGTCACGCCCTGACCTTAGTTATCTTTGTTTTCTTTATTATTTTGGTTAGGTCAGGGTGTGACATGCGGGTTTATATGTTTCACTTGTCTAGGGGTTTGTATGTTTATGGGGCTGTTTCCTGTCTAGGTAAATTGTATGTCTATGGTTGCCTAGATTGGTTCTCAATTAGAGGCAGCTGTCTATCGTTGTCTCTGATTGGGAACCATATTTAGGCAGCCATATTCTTTGGCTATTTTGTGGGTGATTGTTTCCTGTGTCTGTGCCACATGGGACTGTTTCGGTGCCAGTTCACGGTGTTATTTTGTATATGTGTTCATGTTGAGTTTTCCTATTAAAAACCATGGACACTTGCCACGCTGCATTTTGGTCCGATCCTTGCTACACCTCTTCAGAGGAAGAGGTGGAAATCTGCCGTGACAAAGAGAAGACAGGCTACGTGCACACTGCCCACAAAATGAGGTGTATGTGTTTTCAAATAACATTCTTAGGATTTTGTCTGAGCGTTACTAATGTTTTCTAGTGTTTTTATGGATTGTTTTCTTAACATTCTCTGAACAATTTGAGAACATGTCTTTAAATATAACCACGAGGAAACCTGTAGGAAATGTTATGCTGAAGTACTGAATTTCCCACAGAAGAACATTGTTTCATAAAGTTCTTGGAACAATTTGAGAACATGACTTTAAATAGATTTCAAACCGAAAGGAAATCTGTCAACTTTGAAACTTTGAAGTACTGAAATTCCCACAGAAGTATCTTGTTTCTGAACTACCTGAGAACATTCCCAATGTCAAACCAATTGGAGAACATTCTTAGAACATTAAAACATTAGATATTAAATGTAACCATGTTTGAACTTTTAGGAGAACATTCTGCTAAAGTAATGAAATATCAATGTCAAGTTCATTAAATATGCTGAGAATCTTCCAAATCCAAGCAACTGTTCTGCACCATTCCAAGAAAGTTGAGGGAAGGTTTTAGGCAAAAATAACCACAGGACAACCTCGCTCTCAACAAGCTCTGAGAAACATATGGTTCTTAGAATGTTATGTGCTAGCTGGGTATTAGACGTTTACATTTTGGGGTATTTTTATTTAACCATTTATTTAACTACCAAGTGGTATGCTAGTATAGACTTTGAAATATAGACCTTTGGGGCTTAGAGCTAAGATGAGATATGATGACATGGGACACTTCACAGTTTGACCTGGAATTGATTAAATTGCTACTGTACCTTGACCTAGCCCTAAACAGAGAGAAGTTTACCTCCAGCATCATTGGGGCAGTAGGTCAGCTGCGGAGAGGGAGCCCCTCATGACATGTCTGTGTCACACTCAGACCTCAGGTCGGCCACTATCCAACCATGGGAATGCTTGAATGTAAAAGGTATTCCCCCTACTCTAAAATTTTCCCCGAAAATGTGTACTACACATGAGTACGGCACACTCAGCATGAAACCCTGAGAACAATGAGGGGAGAGGCACGATATGAGGACTGTTTTAGTTTCGGTGAATCAATGTGCCACTGAAGTCATATAAATAATGTCATATGGCTTGTCCTTTTAAGGGAGGACATGAAAAGATAAGAACAATACCTGTATTACCACAGTTATTTTACAAGAAGTCAGGGCAATTTGTTAATCAGGAAGTATACCTGTTTCTAGGTAAAATGATTTGTAATCAAATCTTTGTTTAGAGGAAACTGAAAAAGACAGGGTGATGATCTAATGTATTTTTCCCCTACATACCTTGATTATTCATGTTGAGGTAAAACTTGCCTCATACCTATCCTAATAGAAACATATCTTAACATTTATTCTACAAGGTGTCGAAAGCGTGTTGTTGACTCCAATGCTTCTCACAGTTGTGTCATGTTGGCTGGATGTCCTTTGGGTGGTGGACCACTCTTGATAAACACAGGAAACAGTTGAGCGTGAAAAACCCAGCAGCGTTGTAGTTCTTCACACAAACCGGTGCGCCTGGCACCTACTACCATACCCCACTCAAAGGCACTTAAATCCTTAGTCTTGCACATTCACCCTCTGAATGGCACACATACACAATCCATGTCTCAGTTGTCTCAAGGCTTAAAAAGCCTTCTTTAACCTGTCTCATCTGCACTGACTGAAGTGGATTTAATAAGTGATATCAATAAGAGATCATAGCTTTCACCTGGATTCACCTGTTCAGTCTACATCATGGAAAGAGCAAGTGTTCTTAATGTTTTGTATACTCAGTGTATGTCCTCACTGTCTCCTCTAACTGAAACCCTGTTGTAATCTGTATCTGAGGATTACTCAGTCCAATTTACGTTGTACATATATACAGTGGGGCAAAAAAGCATTTAGTCAGCCACCAATTGTGCAAGTTCTCCTAATTAAAAAGATGAGAGAGGCCTGTAATTTTCATCATAGGTACACTTCAACTATGACAGACAAAATGGAGAGAAAAAAAATCCAGAAAATCACATTGTAGGATTTTTAATGAATTTATTTGCAAATTATGGTGGAAAATAAGTATTTGGTCACCTACAAACAAGCAAGATATCTGGCTCTCACAGACCTGTAACTTCTTCTTTAAGAGGCTCCTCTGTCCTCCACTCTTTACCTGTATTAATGGCACATGTTTGAACTTGTTATCAGTATAAAAGACACCTGTCCACAACCTCAAACAGTCACACTCCAAACTCCACTATGGCCAAGACCAAAGAGCTGTCAAAGGACACCAGAAACAAAATTGTAGACATGCACCAGGCTGGGAAGACCGAATCTGCAATAGGTAAGCAGCTTGGTTTGAAGAAATCAACTGTGGGAGAAATTATTAGGAAATGGAAGACATACAAGACCACTGATAATCTCCCTCGATCTGGGGCTCCACGCAAGATCTCACCCCGTGGGGTCAAAATGATCACAAGAACGGTGAGCAAAAATCCCAGAACCACACGGGGGGACCTAGTGAATGACCTGCAGAGAGCTGGGACCAAAGTAACAAAGCCTACCATCAGTAACACACTACGCCGCCAGGGACTCAAATCCTGCAGTGCCAGACGTGTCCCCCTGCTTAAGCCAGTACATGTCCAGGCCCGTCTGAAGTTTGCTAGAGAGCATTTGGATGATCCAGAAGAAGATTGGGAGAATGTCACATGGTCAGATGAAACCAAAATAGAACATTTTGGTAAAAACTCAACTTGTCGTGCTTGGAGGACAAATAATTCTGAGTTGCATCCAAAGAACACCATACCTACTGTGAAGCATGGGGGTGGAAACATCATGCTTTGGGGCTGTTTTTCTGCAAAGGGAACAGGACGACTGATCCGTGTAAAGGAAAGAATGAATGGGGCCATGTATCGTGAGATTTTGAGTGAAAACCTCCTTCCATCAGCAAGGGCATTGAAGATGAAACGTGGCTGGGTCTTTCAGCATGACACTGATCCCAAACACACCGCCCGGGCAACGAAGGAGTGGCTTCCTAAGAAGCATTTCAAGGTCCTGGAGTGGCCTAGCCAGTCTCCAGATCTCAACCCCATAGAAAATCTTTGGAGGGAGTTGAAAGTCTGTGTTGCCCAGCAACAGCCCCAAAACATCACTGCTCTAGAGGAGATCTGCATGGAGGAATGGGCCAAAATACCAGCAACAGTGTGTGAACCTTGTGAAGACTTACAGAAAACATTTGACCTCTGTCATTGCCAACAAAGGATATATAAGATCAACTTATTTTCCACCATAATTTGCAAATAAATTCATAAAAAATCCTACAATGTTATTTTCTGGATTTTTTTTCTCATTTTGTCTGTCATAGTTGAAGTGTACCTATGATGAAAATGACAGGCCTCTCTGATCTTTTAAAGTGGGAGAACTTGCACAATTGGTGGCTGACTAAATACTTTTTTGCCCCACTGTATGTGTGTGGATAGGGGAAGGGTGAAGTCCCTTGGACATGGTGGCCATAGAATGAGTCAGATGTGAGTAATTTCAGACTTGTCGATTCAGGAGCAGAAAGGTTGACTATTTAATACTGCTTAGACAGTGGACATAAATGATGCCATGTCATTGCCATATTAAAATACCTTCCCATTCTTAACCACACACTCATAAAACATTAAGCTCCTTCAATAGAAAGTGGAAGGCATTATTATCACCTGAATCAATCTGTGTGGTATTATAACACACACACAACTGACCACTGACATATCCCATGGAAGAGTTGGAGAAGTTGCATATCAGTGATAGAATGCAGTGTGATCATTCTATTTTTAGACTGGAATATCTAATTGTTCCTACAAAGAGGACCTTGCCTTGCAGTGTTATTGGAAAACAGACAGGAAATTACTGGACAAAGTTAATAAGAATGAACTGCAAAATGAGGCAGTAATTCAACATATGCTGGAAAAACTAATGTGACTTATGTAACAATGAATAAAACTGAACCTACACAATCAGCTGAATATAAGATGTTATCATGTCCCATAAATAGATAGTTGATGTTAAAAGTTGGAGTAAAACTAAATGTTAAAATGATTAGATCAGTGGACACATCATAAGGGGACTAACTTTGCAAACGAGTGTAGGTGGTGCCTTGAACAATGATTTGGCTTGTGTAATTGTAAATGATTGAAGTAGCTGTTACAACTGCAACCCAATAGAGGGCAATCTAGAGAGAGATTGGGGATAGAAATGGTGTGCGTGAAAACCACAGTAAACACAGAACAAAGTGTTCAAAGGAAGGATGTTGCATTTTACTACAACAAATGAGTAGGAACTTCCTATTTACAAATTAATAGGCATTTCCCTTGAAAGAATCTCACCATCAACAGACATGATAGCATCAGGAAGCATGGTTACTCCCCTTCAGAAAAAGCACATAATGTTCCCAACCTAGACTCAGTATTGTGATACTTTACTTGGCAGAGATGAAAGAATGTGTGGAATTCACAGCCGACCAATCACAATCCCACAGATAGAAGAGTGTACCTGCCTGTTGCCATGACTCCTGGTGGTGTGATGCATACACTCACACTGAAATCCTTTATATGTCATCTGGATTGTCCTTTTTAGGAAGGTGTGTGTAAGTGTTTATGTACAGTAGCACCCAGTATCGCCCCACAGAGGTGTGAATGCTTACTGCTTGTGGTTACGGTTGCTATGTTGTTAAAAGCGTCCTTCCCTGTGCAAACAGGGAGTTTTCAGTACACTTGTCAGCTAGGATGAGGCTAGCCCAGGTAGACAGTTATAATTGTTGTCACGCAAGGTAAAGCCAACAAAGTTGGAGAAACCCTTTTGTTGCTCTGCTTTTTTGACACCACACTCCAAAAAGCAAGTCCTGCAGGCTCTAGTTTAGTCTAATCTTGATTATTGTCCAGTCATGTGGTCAAGTGCTGCAAAGAAAGACCTAGTTAAGCTGCAGCTGGCCCTGAACGGAGCGTCACGTCCTGCTCTTCATTGTAATCAGAGGGCTAATATAAATACTATGCATGCCAGTCTCTCTTGGCTAAGAGATGAGGAGAGACTGACTGCATCCCTTCTTCTTTATATAAGAAATATTAATGTGTTGAAAATTCCAAATAGTTACACACAGCTCTGACACACACACTTGCCCCACCGACATGCCACCAGGGGTCTTTTCACACTCCTCAAGTCCAAAACAAATTCCAGAAAGCGTACAGTATTATATAGAGCCATTATTGCATGGAACTCCCTTCCATCTCATATTGCTCAAATGAACAGCAAACCTGGTTTTGACAAAAACAGAGGAAGTAACACCGTACGGCACAACGCCTCTCCCCTATTTGACTTAGATATTTTGTGTGTTTGTAATGATATGTAGGCTGTGTGTGCCGTTTTTAAATGCACAGTATATAGTTCTGTCCTTGAGTTGTTCTTGTATATTAATGCTCTGTATTATGTCTTGGTTAATTTTTTCGTGTGGACCCCAGAAATAGTAGCTGCTGCTTTCACAACAGCAAATGGGGATCCTAATAAATTACCAAAACACCATGTAAATATTACTTTAGGTATGTGCAGCACATTAATGGTTTGTCCAGTAGGCTATATCTATATCCCATGGGGAAACACGCAGCAGTGTCCGTTTCATAGTGGGGTTGTCTCCATTTGGAAAGTGTAACTTTTTCCACCTCTGTACCAAACCCTGTGTTATTATTCTGCAATCAGAGAGTCCCTGTGGAATCACCTGAATCTCCCAGCTCCATCTGATTCACCTGTGAACCATGCAACAGCAAGATATCTTTTGGTTTTGTTTCCCCATACTGGGCTTTTGTTCTGTATTCCGACATGAAGGCTGCAAACATCCCTCAAACATGGTATTCCAACCTGAATAAAACCTGGCCACCTATAGATATTAAATTGGCAATTTCTTATCTGTTTATGCTTGCAGAGATGCATTTTATCCATGTAGTTGTTCATATATGAGACCAGGCGAGGTGCAGAAGTGTAATAGCACAATAATAACAAATATGGCAGGCCTAATAATAAACCAATTCGATATTTCACACTGTGGTTGACCTTCAATTGACATTCCATTTAACACTGGTTCTGCACAGTTACCTGATGATGGCATTACAGTCAAAAGGTGCAGAACAGTTATGCCCCTCATATAACTTGTTATGACACATTAATTCCCCAAGTGAAAAGGGAATTCTTCAAGAACCAGTCAAAGGCACCTCTAATGTCTGTCTCTCATTCATATTCTATCTCATTCATTGAACGTATTTATGTCTGCATCACAGGTACGTCTAATAGGAAACTACAAGTTTTCATTCTTACTCGTGAGTATGGGGCTCATTCGAGAGGGAATTTTTCTCATAAAAGCCCGGTCTATGAGTTTCCCTAGTTGTGTCGAGATAACTCAACGTGGAAATCCCCCATTCTTTGCCTCCTCCCCGCTAGAATATTTAAGCCACTGGCGCCTCCCTTCAACACGC
The DNA here is from genome assembly GCF_002021735.2 of Oncorhynchus kisutch. NCBI lineage: Eukaryota > Metazoa > Chordata > Actinopteri > Salmoniformes > Salmonidae > Oncorhynchus > Oncorhynchus kisutch. Next base: position 15,540,145 of record NC_034185.2, read on the forward strand.
ACTCCATTCCAGACTTGAGAGGGAACAGAGTAGTGAGTGGACTTGTCAGTCAGTCAGTCAGTCTATTCAATATGGATGTTTATAGAGTTTCAAACGACAACCAAATGGATTATAACGTCGATGAACGGGTATCGAAACTTGGCAAAATGTTACCTAGCCAAGAAGACCGTTTTGATAGCGGTCTGGATTCGCTAAAAGATGATGAATATGGTAACCTTGTGAAGGAGTTGGAGGACTTGAGAGTGGCCCCCGTCGAAGTCAAGTCAAACTCCTGCAGTAATGAACCCTGGAGGAAAACAGTGACCGAGGACAGAGACACGTAAGTTCACTTTTATCTTTGGGTAATGTTGCATCGGTATGTTTTATGAATGCATATGATTTTGCATAAAGTGCTGTATTATTTTGGATTATAATTATACTATTTCAATGAGCTTATCTTCATTTGCATTGTAGGCCTAAATCACTTTTAAAACGCACAGATATGCGCCTGTTATCAAATTGTGTCAAATTAATCAGCTGATAGTCTGCATTTGCAAGTAAACAAAAGGACTTTTGGACTCCGCTGTCCGCTGAGTGTGTACTTTGGCTCAGAGCTACCCCTGGGCGGCGCTAAAATCAGCTATGCGCAGTTAGGAAAGTCCCTGGCGAGTTGCCAGGAACTGATAATGTATCAGATGTGTCAAGCCGCAACTGGTGGAAATAACCCCCCCAAAAATCCATTCTTGCGCAATGCTCCAGTGCTCGCGCTTTGTTCTTTTTTTTCAACCACTTCCTCTCAGACGTGCGTATTTGAAGCAAAGCCGTTTTTAACTCTTTATTTTACCCCTCCTCCACATAGGTTTCTCCACCTGGCCATTATTCATGAAGCCACAGAACATGCTGAGCAGATGATCAAACTGTCACACAATGATGATCTATTCCTGGATGCACAGAACAATCAGAGACAGGTAATTAAAGATAACCAATACATTTTTGTATAATTGACTAATTGAAGATGACAAAAATAGAACAATTAAAACACAAACTTAACGGGTTAATTAAAACAAAATGAATTGGTTGATAAAACACAGTCTTATTGAAACAGGTGGTAAAACATCACTACATTTACATAGTTATAAACAGGCCATCTAAATGGTTGTATTTACACCTGAAATCAATAGCTTACCACCTTCGTATTCTTCTTTCAGACGGCGCTCCACCTGGCAGTGATCACAGAACAGCCCCATCTGGTAGAGAGGCTACTAAAGGCTGGGTGTGACCCGCGGATAGCAGACGACAGTGGGAACACCGCCCTCCACATCGCCTGTAAGAAGGGCTCTCTCATCTCCTTCAGTGTGATCACCCAGAACTGCCCCCGCCACCTCCGCTCCATCCTCACCTTCCCCAACTACAGCGGACACAACTGCCTTCACCTCGCCTCCATTAACGGATACCTCTCCATGGTGGAGAGTCTGGTTCAGCTTGGTGCTGACATCAATGCACAGGTAAGGTTTCATCACACAGGTGCTCTTATGCCAAGAATCAAGAATCCCCATTGATGAATTTAAACCTAAATGTATTCACAGACCAAAGGAACTAATGTTTGGTGTATTTTTGTTTCCCCCAGGAACATTGTAGCGGTCGTACAGCGCTTCACCTGGCTGTGGACCTCCAGAACCCATCCCTGGTCCACCGGCTCCTCTCCATGGGGGCAGACGTCAACAGTGTGACGTACGGGGGCTACACGCCTTTCCACCTGACCTACGGGCGTCAGAACGCTGAGATCCGCCACCAGTTGTACGAGAAGACGGCCCAGGAACTCAGAGAGCTGCCTGAGAGCGAATCAGAGGAGAGTGAGGAGGAGTGCCTGTCTGGTGATGAACAGGTGAGATACTAAAAGTCACACTGGTCTCTCTTGTAAAAGAGATTTGATCTTTGTATAAATAAAGGTTAAATAAAAAAAACTGCATTACTAGGGGGATTGGGAAACGGCTCTATCTGGACTAATGGATTGGCTATAGTACTAAAGAATATTGTCTTCTATTTAAATTACAGTTGCGATTACAGATTCCTAATGTTGTTACTTTCGTTCTCCACAGATGTACGATGACATTACATTTGGGCAGAATTGAAGCAGTCGCATCACGTGGTGGTGTGAAGTCAAGTCGATGAAGCTGCTACTGGCCTGTCCAGTCCAATCAAAGCACAGTGGGAACTCCAGGTCCCAGAAGCCTTTAGGGGGAGAGCCACATAGAGCTGGCCTAAAGACAAGACATCAGAGAGACAAGGCTGAAGATGGCATTTGTTTGGGGTGGAAGCCTTGTGGTCGGTGAAAATAAAACGCACCGGAAAGCATAATATGAGCCCTGACCTCTGAGAGAATTATCCTATTTTCATGTATATATCAGACATCATATATTGTAAATACAGAGATATAATTTTTTATACTTGTGAATGTTTTTATTAAATGTGAGTGAAACACTATTGAAAAGAATCATTAAAATATGCATCTATAATATAAAATGGATTTTGACTGTTGTTTTCTACTCTTACGCCCTCTGGTTGTAGTTAATTTTCTGTCACACTCTAGTAATTCTTCATGGCCATTTTTACACAGCAATATACAGACTTGAACCCTTAAGTTAACTGGCTCACTTAGCCAACGCTACTCACTCACTGACACGGAAATCCCACACAAGAGTCATGTTCATTTTTCATATACTTGCAAGACAACTGAAGTCCCCTTCCCCCACTCAACACAAAGGGAAAATCTCAATTGCATACTCTCTCTCAAAACCCATTGGATGAGAAAGTCTGGAGTATGCAATTGAGATCTTCCCTTTTGCCGCGTCCATGAGCTAGTCAGAACTAGGAAACTCTGAAATTTCCAACATGCTAACTGGTTGTAGTTATATACAGGCCTCGTTAAACAAATCAGCAGGCTGGAAATTTCTGAGTATCCGAGTTCCGACGAGCATGTGAATGCGGCATCAGTACAGTCTGGGGTTTCCTGGTTGGGGCGAGGTCACTATCTGTGAGTCACATTGTTAAAAGTCCCCTTGAATTGGACGTGTAAGAGGAACTACTGTTCCGTATAAAACATTCCACCTTGGAAGTGCTGCTGAATAAGTGTGTGTGGGAATTGATGACTCCTGTAGAAGAACCTACTGTTCACCAATATAAGAATTCTTTAAATTTACTGCACTACCCATGCCTATTATTAGTATTAACAGTCATAAGGAGAGTTAGAGACAGCACAACATGACAAGACTTACCTTCAGCTTAATGGATTTACCCAAGTTGTCAGAGGGAAATTGCAAAAGCTTTTATTGCTCAAACTAAACAATTTATCGTCCTGGACAGACTGACTCATGTATCTTCCACAACCCTTTCTCCCATTAGCACACTATTATAATCAGTGATAGAGAAAGATATGGTCCTTGGCTACTGTTATAATGGGAGTGTAAAATGGAACCTCTAATTGCAGCCTATTTGCTGTGAGCCAAATGTCAGTTGGCCTATTAACCTCTGGATTCTCAGGGGATTTCCTAAGGAATCTGACTCAGCCTCACCCAAAGACACAACAGTTCCAATATCTCTGCATGTGATCTATTCATATCCTCTGGACATAGAACTAACATGATGGGCCAGTAAAACAAATGCTGAGACTTCAGATTAGTCTTTTGGCCTCTATTATATAAACCTAATTTGATGTGATATTTCCCAATTCCCTCATCACATAGAAATATTGCACACTTCTCTCAAGTCAGTTTGCCTTTTGATTGTCACCAGAGGTGCATTTTATTTCTGACTTGAAGGAAATGGAAAATGCAAAAAAAAAAACAATGATACAAGGAGGCAAACAGGTCACAACCAGTTTTGACTGATTGTAGTAAAGAACCTTCACCACAGCTCTTCAATAGTATGTCATGTGATTAAATGAGCAGAACCACAACAGGAAGTCAATGTTTTACTCTGCAGCAATGTTCAAAGTCTCAGTCAGGTTACCCAATTTAGGTACAAACATTTTCAAGTTTGTACTAGGTCATATAACCAAGGCATGGTGCACATAATTCAGTCAAATCTATGATCACACATTGAGAATACATTTTTTTTGTATTACAAAAATAAAAATGGCATAAGCCTACATTAGAAAAGGGTTTAAACTTCAAAAATACAAGGTGGAATAATACACACAGAAAATATTGTGCAGTCTGTTAACCTAGTGCCGGAGTGAAAACCTGTTCTGGCATTGAGCGATCAACCTGAAAACAAATTCATCAAAACTGGATATTTAACTTTTTTTTTTTTATGGAACAGGGGGCAAATGTACAGCAAACAAGGAATAACACCATTCTTCAACTTGGGGACTACAAATCCCACAATTCTCTGACTGGGCCTTACACATCTCTCTGGGCCTCTGTAGTTTTTCTGGGCTCAATCTCTTTCCGCTAGGGACACCAGGTGGGTGTCCACCTCAGACTCTGTCAGAATCCTGCAAGCAGAAAAGACAGATTAATAGAACAGAATATACCTTTGTCCACCCAGGATCGACAGTTTTCTTAGGCATTACCTTAAAGAAAGGATTACTAAAATTCAACATTTCTCACTAGTTTTTTGTTGTTGCAACAGTATTCTGGTGGTCCATTAGTGGGACAGCCCGATATAGCACCACCACATCTAAACTAACTTTTGTACACACTTTCTAAACAACAAAGGTCTTCCTGTATTTTATATGGGGACTAATGATGTGTTCAGAGCAGAGTGGTGCTTCACCTGAATTTAGGGTCTTCTGTTGCGATGACTCCTATCTCCAGCTCAGAGGGCTTGAAATCAATGGACAGGACTGTAGACAGACAGGTGATGGCGGTCTGAAAAAAGAAAGAGACAACACAATCTCATCCACTGTTTTTGCAAAGGAGAGAACCAAATTCTGACAGTACAACATCTCGCCTACTGGTTCATTTCACTTTAATTTCAATGCACAGTACCAGTCAAAGGTTTGGACACCTACTCATTCCAGGGTGTTACTTTACTTTGACTATTTTATACATTGTAGAATAACAGTGAAGACATCAAAACTATGAAATAACACATTTGGAATCATGTAGTAACCAAAAAAAGTGTTAATCAAAATACATGTTAGATTCTTCAAAGTAGCCACCCTTTGCCTTGATGAGAGCTTTGCACACTCTTGGCATCACTAAACCTTGTACTGTATGTACTGTTAGCGGAGTAGAAGGGTATATCTACCTCGACAGTTTCTTTAAAGGTCAGGTCAAGTTTTTTTTTAACCTTCTTCTCCAGGAAGCTGGTTGCCTCTGTCTGTTTGACCCCTGCAGCGGTGGCCTTGAAGCCACAGTAGTATCCAGCAGGGTCACACTTATACACCTGGGGACCACATTCGTCATCCACACCTATCACTATCATGCCTGAGGAGAGACATGCTATTAGTCAAACAGGAAGTACAGTACGCACAGAATTCTTTGACAGTTGTAAATAATATTGGGGAAGAGATGCATTGTCTTCTATAATGTCTGAAGGAAAATTAAGAGTACAACACGGATCATCACTTTTGCGTTTCTTTGACCGTAGAACTTATATCCAGTGATGGTGAACATGAATAAACATGCACTTACAGCATCCCAGTGGCCTCATCTCAGCATTTTGTGTGTACACCTGAGAGATGTCAGCGATCCTCTTACATAGCATGTCCACTGGGATCTCATAACCATACTTGTAATTCCAGTTTGCTGCCTCGTAGCGTGCTCTCTGGACCTGGGACTTGCCGTCCGCTGGGGGTGGGAGAAGACAAGAGACAAGCAGTTAGAAACAGCATTGGGACTTGTTCAGGACAAGGTAAAAGGTCATGCATATGCTAGTATGTGTTTTGAGATACACATGGAGTTGAGTTGTTGTGAGTAACAACCAGAGTAGCCTGTCTGCTATGAAGCCTGGATGGTCCATCACTCTGCTGAAGACTGTTGTGCTGGGTATTGTAGCCTACCTGTCATCCCTGACATCACACAGCCAATGTTCTCCGTTATCCTGAACAGGTGAGTGACTGTGGAGGAATCCAGTAGCTTGTCCTTGTGGAGACAAAACAAGGTGATGTAATTTCTAAGAAATACAATTGATGTACTAAATTAGTCCTCCACTGGTGAGAAGCCTAGAATAATGAGGTAAACAGCCATGAGTTTTACAGCTGAACTTACTGGTACTTTCTTCTGTGTGACGACTACTGCACAGTCTTTACCTCTGACTGCTACTGACGTGAGACCACCTTGGTTTATGGCCTTGAAAGCATACTCTGTCAAAAACAACACATAAAACAGGGTTATTCAGGACATCACATAATTTTAACGCATACAATAAAAATATCACTTCAACAGATAAAAGCAGTCCCACTATATGAGACTGTCAGAGAAAAAACGGTATATGATAAACTGCGAGACTAGCTTGCTAACAACATAATTTGCTAGTTAGCTATCCTCACTAGCAAGCCGTACTCACATGCTATTAGGCTAGCTACTAAAAGAAAGCAACATGTTTTCAGTAGCTATCTTGTAAAAAATTACAACCAACTTCATGTTGACTAGTTAGCTAATGTTATGTTCATTGTGTTTCTAGAGTTTACATGTACCGGGTGTTAGCCTAGCTAGCATTCTGTTTAAATAAATATGTGTAGCTTGCTAGAATATTAGCTAGTTCAAAATAACTTTCAAATGAAAAGTAGGCTTATTGCTAACTTGCAGCTTGTAGTTAGTTACAGCAAAGATAGGTTTCCCCTTTGTCTGTGGTTACAGTTAGCGCTAACTTAGCTAGGAACCATGACTGAGCATTTAGCTAGCCGGCATACGATTGAAAATACACTGTACTAACCAACTTGGTAGAGTCTACCCTCTGGAGAGAAGATGGTGATGTGACGATCGAAACCTGCACTTGAGCCCCGCGACATTTTGGTTTTAATTTAGTTAGCGAAAAAGCCAGCTAGTCCCAAATATTTAGCATGCGCAAATCTCACGTCATGCAAACAAAAAATTATGTTCACCCGGAAGAAGTAACAAATAAATTGTAACTACATCCGAGGTCGAATAAGCAGTGAACCATGGTTGTCATGGTAACGTACACTTTTTTAAATGTTATTATTGTGAATTCAGAATAAACAATATAGAAAAAAACAAAGAGTATACAACGGATTATGCAAACATTACAAAAGTCAGGGGAATACAGACCTTGTAAAAAGCGCAAACATAACCTTTTCTTTATTTTCTTCACCTCAACATTGGCCACTTGCTCACTCATAGCCCCTATTGTTCATCATTTTTATATTGAGGAATATTATATAATATAATAGAGTATTATAAAATAGAAGTTAAAGTTATTTAATTTCCTATTCTATACACAATTCTATTTATTTATTTAACCTTTATTTAACTAGGCAAGTCAGTTAAGAACAAATGTGTATTTCTTATTCGAGGCAATGCCCAATTCTGGTCATTAATTGGACACAATAAATGTCACCTTTTCCAACAGGTAAAGGTGAGACCACATTTTTCTGCGATGATGAGCAGCCCATTTTCTCTGTATCGATAGGCCTACTCACACTCTTCGTCATTCATCAGGTATTTACGGTATCTGGCCCTACTGACAGACTACTATTCAGAGGGGAGTGTCATCATGATCCTCCATGTGCTTGTCTCTTGCCACGTTCACAACAACTGGGAACTCAGAAATCTCCTACTTCTGACTTCAGTGCGTTGAAGACAACTGGAAAATCTAAATAAAACAAGCTCTGACTGGGAAAAATAATTTAACTCGGAAGTCGGGAACTCTGGCCTCTTTCTAGAGTTCCCACTTTCCAACCTGAAGATCACTTACGTCATGATATGACCTCTTATTTTTTCTGACTTCCCAGTTGCCTTGAAAGCACTATTCCTTCTTTGGCCTCTGTGTGCTCCTCTAGAGAGAAAAGGGAGTTCCTGCCAGGAATTTTATCAGGCAAAGAATAAGGAAACAGCTTTGTCTTAAATGAGATAGCACATCGATTCAGCCTGCATCGATCGGTTTAGAGAGCAGTGAAGTCATCTGATGTAAGACAATGATAAACAGTTTATTTGAAGGAAGCAAAGCACTCGATAGCTGAAGGGAAACATTTTTCAAATGAGATGTTTATGCGTAATCATCAATAAACAAGTTTACTCCCTGTGCCAGAACATGCAGTACTTTCCTTTTCCCTGTTCCTGGTCGGCTTGACTGAGTGTTTTAGAACAGGGATTATAATGGGTTAATAATTTGACTATTTGCAGATGTAGGATCTTCATTTTATCACTCTTTTGTTTCAGAGAATGTACCTGCACAGCAGGAAATGTAAACTTGTAGTGTTTTCAAGGTTTAAAACGGCTTCTAAAGTTTGTAATTTCCATTTAAAATGTCAGACTTGATTTGCCCTAATGAAAAATCTATCAACTCCTACAAAAATATCAATTCATTATAATCCACATCATAATTCACATGTTCTGTTGCTGCAGGATCATTTTCCTGCTGTAGCTAGATCCTACATCTGTACTGTACTTGGCATGCAGGTTATTTCCCTTTTGTCCCACTTAACTGTTAGGCTCTTGGCTGGTTTGAATTGCTTCCTTATCATGTATTACTAGTCTGGTACATTCAGATCAAATGACTCAGGTGACTAGCTACAGTATAGTTTGACAACCAGTAAAACTATTAGGATTAAATATTTTGGATGCTTTTGATATGTTCTCAATGAATCAAATCCGTAAATCAATGACTAAAAGGAAATATACAGTGCCTTGCGAAAGTATTCGGCCCCCTTGAACTTTGCGACCTTTTGCCACATTTCAGGCTTCAAACATAAAGATATAAAACTGTATTTTTTTGTGAAGAATCAACAACAAGTGGGACACAATCATGAAGTGGAACGACATTTATTGGATATTTCAAACTTTTTTAACAAATCAAAAACTGAAAAATTGGGCGTGCAAAATTATTCAGCGCCCTGAAGTTAATACTTTGTAGCGCCACCTTTTGCTGCGATTACAGCTGTAAGTCGCTTGGGGTATGTCTCTATCAGTTTTGCACATCGAGAGACCGAATTTTTTTCCCATTCCTCCTTGCAAAACAGCTCGAGCTCAGTGAGGTTGGATGGAGAGCATTTGTGAACAGCAGTTTTCAGTTCTTTCCACAGATTCTCGATTGGATTCAGGTCTGGACTTTGACTTGGCCATTCTAACACCTGGATATGTTTATTTTTGAACCATTCCATTGTAGATTTTGCTTTATGTTTTGGATCATTGTCTTGTTGGAAGACAAATCTCCGTCCCAGTCTCAGGTCTTTTGCAGACTCCATCAGGTTTTCTTCCAGAATGGTCCTGTATTTGGCTCCATCCATCTTCCCATCAATTTTAACCATCTTCCCTGTCCCTGCTGAAGAAAAGCAGGCCCAAACCATGATGCTGCCACCACCATGTTTGACAGTGGGGATGGGTGTTCAGGGTGATGAGCTGTGTTGCTTTTACGCCAAACATAACGTTTTGCATTGTTGCCAAAAAGTTCAATTTTGGTTTCATCTGACCAGAGCACCTTCTTCCACATGTTTGGTGTGTCTCCCAGGTAGCCACCTGGCAAACTTTAAACAACACTTTTTATGGATATCTTTAAGAAATGACTTTCTTCTTGCCACTCTTCCATAAAGGCCAGATTTGTGCAATATACGACTGATTGTTGTCCTATGGACAGAGTCTCCCACCTCAGCTGTAGATCTCTGCAGTTCATCCAGAGTGATCATGGGCCTCTTGGCTGCATCTCTGATCAGTCTTCTCCTTGTATGAGCTGAAAGTTTAGAGGGACGGCCAGGTCTTGGTAGATTTGCAGTGGTCTGATACTCCTTCCATTTCAATATTATCGCTTGCACAGTGCTCCTTGGGATGTTTAAAGTTTGGGAAATCTTTTTGTATCCAAATCCGGCTTTAAACTTCTTCACCACAGTATCTCGGACCTGCCTGGTGTGTTCCTTGTTCTTCATGATGCTCTCTGCGCTTTTAACGGACCTCTGAGACTATCACAGTGCAGGTGCATTTATACGGAGACTTGATTACACACAGGTGGATTGTATTTATCATCATTAGTCATTTAGGTCAACATTGGATCATTCAGAGATCCTCACTGAACTTCTGGAGAGAGTTTGCTGCACTGAGAGTAAAGGGGCTGAATAATTTTGCACGCCCTATTTTTCAGTTTTTGATTTGTTAAAAAAGTTTGAAATATCCAATAAATGTCGTTCCACTTCATGATTGTGTCCCACTGGTTGTTGATTCTTCACAAAAAAATACAGTTTTATATCTTTATGTTTGAAGCCTGAAATGTGGCAAAAGGTCGCAAAGTTCAAGGGGGCTGAATACTTTCGCAAGGCACTGTATATATATATATATAAAGAAGAGTCATTTCATTGAGATGTGTGTCGACATCACGTGCCACTTGCTCACTCTTTCACGCACGCACGCACGCACACACACACACACACACACACACACACACACACACACACCAGCCTTATCTTCTTCCGATAATACACAGTAGCAAAAAATCCCAAAGTGTCTTCCATTTGGTGTTGTAAGGCTGGTAATACACCATTCAATAGCTCGCACGCAAAGCTCACCACATAGGCCTATAGCCATAGTCACACCTTGTAACTAAATGGTGCCTTGGGTTGAATAATGTTGAGAGATAGGGCTTTATAGGGAAAGACTGAAATGCCCAAAAAGGATTTCATAACTCCAGACTCCTTATTGTGATTAATATCAGAGCATACAGTAGGTATAAACTTGTCAGACACAACTTTTCAGAAACAACAAAGAGGGTATGATGACAATAGGTCCTGTTAAAAAATAAATAATTGGAAAATACAAAATGACTGTTGAAAAGCACCACCTGCCACCTTGTTTTAATATTTCACAGTGTATACAGACAGTTCCCCCCACCCCCCACCAAACAGACCTGGTATCTCTAATTTTGTCTTCCCCCCTTCCTGTATTCTGTCCTTCTCACTTCTGTTCTTTCCGTATCAAAGGAAGCAGTATTTTCATTCATTGGAGGATATAGTCTACCTACCCTTTTTGAGAGGAAAGAACCCCACCCCCATTTCTCATGTAGTGATGTGTGGGACAGAAAGTCACCGACATATCCATGGGTTGCTGGGGGATCTCCACTTGCAGTGAGTATATACAGTATGTTCATACAGAACCACCATACAGTAGTTTGCCTCATATTTTCCACTAAAGGTGAAGCAACAAGTAACATACATTGTGAGAGATTCTTAATGACAGGGCCTTCCTTTGAAATCAGTGGGATCTGAGTCCATTAATGTAAAATGTATACATTTGACACATTACTATACCAGACATGTGTGAACTTATCTTTACACATAGGGATTACATTTTTTTAAATCTATAGAATACAGAGTTCTAGGAAACTCATAATTCTGTGTAGTGACATGACATTTAAAATAATAATTTAGAAAAAGTTTGTTTGACTTTATACCATCAAATGTGAATAGTTCTTCATAAATTCCTCTTGTTCATTACAGTGTGAGCAGAAATTAAGATTATTGAAGAAATCTCAAAATACTGAGATGATTTCTTGAGATAAGAATCTAATCTTGTCTGTTTGTGCAGTACACTTACCACACATTTTCTTAGAAACTGATCGCTGAACGAGTTTCTGAGAATGTCTTGAACAGAGATTCAAAATAAATATATAAGATTGTAATTTCAGCTCACTTATTAACCAATGTAGTTTTTATTTTGATTAGCGGGGACTTCATTTTTTTTCCTTCGGCCTGCATCGCAGGACATCACTACAGATCCGGGTTTGAGCCCGGGTTGTGTCGCAGCTGGAAGTCCCAATTGTGTGCACGAGGCGGCACACAATTGGCCCAGCATCATCCGGGTTACGGGACGGTTTTGGCCCAACGTCGTCCGGGTTGCGGGACGGTTTTGGCCCAGCGTCCTCCGGGTTAGGGGACGGTTTTGGTCCAGTGTCCTCCGGGTTACGGGACGGTTTTGGCCCAGCGTCGCCCGGGTTAGGGGAGGGTTTGGTCCAGCGTCATCCTGGTTAGGGGAGGGTTTGGTCCAGCGTCATCCGGGTTAGGGGAGGGTTTGGTCGGCCAGGATGTCCTCGTCCCATCATGCTCTAGCAACTCCTGTGGCGGGCTGGGCGCATGCACGTTGACACGGTTGCCAGTTGGAAGCGGTTTCCTCCGACACATTTGTGCGGCTGGCTTCCGGCTTAAGCGAGCAGTGTGCCAAGAAGCTGTGTGGCTTGCCATGGTCGTGTTTCGGGGGACACATGGCTCTCGATCTTCACCTCTCCCGAGTCCATTAGGCAATTGCAGCAATGGAACAAGACTAACTACCAATTGGATGTCATGAAAATTGGGGAGATATAAAACACACACAAAAAAAAACACAAAATAAAAAATATATTTCAAAATGTACGTCCATCCCTTCACAACAGCGGCTGGTGGTTTGTTATGAGCAAGTTGTAATGAACACGATGGGAGATAGAGCTGGTTTCAAGCACAGGGCGCAGCAAGTGTTTATTGTAATGGACCACAGGAGTAGGCAGGTAGCTGGGTCCAGGGGCAGGCAGCAGGTCATACACAGGGGGTCCAAAAAGGCAACAGTACTGGCAGGGAAAAGGATAGTAACGTCGTCCGGGAGATCAGGCAATAGGTTGATAACAGGAAATCCAATAGGCTAAAGTACAGGCAGGGAATAGGCAAAAGGCATCGTTAGTGAGGCAGGCAAAAACTATCATACACGGGAAGAGTAAATTACAGGGAACCCCAAGCGCTCCAAATTAAAGTGTATCACAAAACAAACAATACCTCACAATGATGCAGTGCAAAGAAATGAACTAAATAGTGTGTGATAATGACATACAGGTGTGTGAACAGGTGATCAGAATTCAGGTGATTGGGATCTGGAAAGTGAGCTGCGTTCAGGGGATCTACGTGTTTGAGAGTGTGAGTTGGAAGCAGACGTTACACAAGTCACATCTTTATACAACAGATTGACACTCAATACAAGCATTTATTCAGAAAATAAACTTTCTGACAGGTATTTGATTGGTGGGGCATGGAGGAATGGTTGCAAAATACTAAAACAGGTGCTTTTCATCAAAATTTCATCCTCACAAAAAGGTGTGAGAAAAGTTGGCGTTTTGATGGTTTACCTTAGTCATTCTCAACCAGGTGGCCTTTTTTAAAAGTGTTTCAGTGGGCCTATGAACTGAAAGCATTGATAACCCCTGGTTCACCCTGATTGAAACCCAATGTTTGCCGGCCTCTGCCACAGAGTGTTGCGTTGTGGGCGTCTGAAGACAAAGCACCTATACAGTGGTGGAAAAAGTACTCCAATTGTCATACTTGAGTAAAAGTAAAGATACCTTATTAGAAAATGACTCAAGTAAAAGTGAAAGTCACATAGGAAAATACAACTTGAGTAAAAGTCTAAAAGTATTTGGTTTTAAATATACTTAAGTATCAAAAGTAAATGTAGTTGCTAAAATATACTTAATATAAAAAGTAAAAGTAAAAGTATGAATAATTTAAAATGTCTAATATTAAGCAAACAAGACTGCACAATTTTCTTGTTTTTTAAATTTAGCCAGGGTCACACTCCAACACATAATTTACAAACAAAGCATTTGTGTTTAGTGAGTCCGCCAGATCAGAGGCAGTAGGGATGACCAGGAATGTTCTCTTGATAAGTGTGTGAATTGGACCATTTTCTGTCCTGCTAAGCATTCAAAATGTAACAAGTAGTTTTGGGTGTCAGGGAAAATGTATGCAGTAAAAATGGCATAATTTAATTTAGGAATGCAGTAAAGTAAAAGTATAAAAATATATAAATAGTATTTACTATTTATATAAATAGTAAAGTACAGATACCCCAAAAAACTTAAGTACTTATTTAAGTACTTTACACCACTGCACCTATCTCTGTGGGATGGTGTGGTGTGGTGCGGCTGTTGGGGCTGTGAATTCACCCGGCAGGGACTTCACAATGTCTGCTGTTAAGAATAATGTGTACAGCCACCTGCATGTTTTCAGGCATACAAATATTTGTTAGGTCTTCACTTTATAATGCATTCATTTTGATATCCAATATTAACTAATCCAAGATACTTGTAAACAAACAGAGGCTGGCATATTTGTCGACAGTCCAGCTAGAGTCAGGTAAACAGTACATTGTGACCTGGAGGATCTGTAGTGCAGTAAATCTCAGGGTTTTGTCTGTACTGTACCTGATAAAGCCAGCAAGGGTTTTGGCCTCCTTGAACTGGGCTAGTGCCAGCTGGGTCAGTGTACTCTGTTACGTCCATCCCATCCTCTAGTGTTTCAAGGGAGTTTCGCTTCTGTATTCACAGCAAATATTTAGAAGATTCTCACACAGGTGTCCGGTATCTTTCCTGTTAGGGCTGAATTTCAGCAGAAATAAGGAATGTGCTTGGGCTGGTACAGTCAATAGCCTCTTGGCAAATGTGAGATGCTTTATCAACAAAGACAGAAGATAATTTATGCTTAGGAACACAAATTGACAAAGAGCAAGTCCTGTCTGGGGTTTTAGGCAGTGGGCTTATGTGGCCCCATTATCAAAAAAGGACATGGCATTGAGCTGAACTTATGGCCTTCTGTGAAATCTATCTATTACTCCCTCCCTCCCACCTCATCTTTGCTTTTTCCAATAGAAAACTGATCTAAAATACAGTAGGTTTCTCTGAGAAATTAGTGTGTAAACCATGAATCATCTCTGAGCAGGGTTTCTGTTTGCATGCGAGTTAGAGATGCACCATTTACCATGAATGGATGAGCAAATTTTGTGTATCATCTATCAGGTGTTGGCAGTAACAATAGGCCAGACATAGACAGGGATATATGTGGTTTACCCCACATATCCTACCATGAATGTCACAGTAAAACATTTAAATAACTCCCATGAAAACCCCTCAGAAAGACATTGACACAACCCTTCAGGGAAGCTATCTACTGTATATCCACTATGGACTGATGGGCTTAGCATCATTGTAAGGTCCCAATTAAGAGAGCCTGTAATAAAATATCCAACACAAATGAGCAAAGCCACAGGAACACTAGACCTCAGTGTGGTGGGCGAGTTTAGTAGGCCATAGGGCCTGACCCAAATGGCACTATATTCCCTATGTAGTACACTACTTTTGACCAGGGCCCATAGGGTAGTAGTGCACTATGTATGGAATAGGGTGCCATTTGGGATGCAGATATATTGCCTGCCAATGCAGATATATTGCCTGCCAATGCATTTCCCTGTGTTAAATAATTTCAGGCCTGTACAGTGGGTTATACTGTATATATATATATACACACACACACTAAAAAGTTTTAGAACACCTACTCATTCAAGGGTTTTTCTTTATTTTTACTATTTTCTACACAGACAGTGTCACCAGAAAAGCACCCCCACACCATAACACCTCCTCCATGCTTTATGGTGGGAAATACACATGCAGAGATTATCCGTTCACCCACACCGAGTCTCACAAAGACACAGAGGTTGGAACCAAAAATCTGTCCATTGCTCGTATTTCTTGGCCCAAGCAACTCTTCTTCTTATTGGTGTCCTTTAGTAGTGGTTTCTTTGCAGCAATTCGACCATGAAGGACTGATTCACACAGTCTCCTCTGAACGGTTGATGTTGAGATGTATATGTTACTTGTACTCTGTGAAGCATTTATTTGGGCTGCAATTTCTGAGGCTGGTAATCCTAATGAACTTATCCTCTGCAGCAGAGGTAACTCTGGGTATTACATTCTCGTGGTGGTCCTCATGAGAGCCAGTTTCATCATAGAGCTTGATGGTTTTTGCGACTGCACTTGAAGAAACTTTCAAAGTTCTTGAAATTTTCCATATTGACTGACCTTCATGTCTTAAAGTAATGATGGACTGTCGTTTCTCTTTGCTTATTTGAGATGTTCTTGCCATACTATGGACTTGGTATTTTACCAAATAGGGTTATCTTCTGTATACCAATCCCACCTTGTCACAACACAATTGATTGGCTCAAATGCATTAATTTACTTTTAACAAGACACACCTGTTAATTGAAATGCATTCCAGGTGACTACCTCATGAAGCTGGTTGAGAGAATGCCAAGAGTGTGTAAAGCTGTCAGCAAGGCAAAGGGTGGCTATTTGAAGAATACATATAGTATATATTATACAGTATGTATATGTGTGTGTAATATATGATATAACTAATTATTTTCAAAATGTCAACAAAATGCTTCTCTCACTGACAGATTTACATCAAGTGTCAAACTGCTTGAGGAAGTAAACAACACTGGCGCTGCTGTGCCAAAGGGCAGCAGGAAACCTAAAACCCTCTTCTCCTTCCACCCTCTCTCTCTCTCTCTCTCTCTCTCTCTCTCTCTCTCTCTCTCTCTCTCTCTCTCTCATGCTCTCCACCCCTCCTCTCGCTTTTTTTTTGCAGGATGAGAAACAACTTGTCAGAGTAGCAACAGAGCCTCTGATCCCCAGAGGGAGCATTGGATCTCAGGCGTATTCAGACAGGCCATAGTCCTGACAATCAGGCTCCACAGGTACCTTTACTGTACCTCATCTCCCGCCCTTCTGCTCACTGTGCTGCATTAAATGTATCATATCCCTCATAATTTGATAGCCGTCTGTAACACATTAAGTCACCATCCTACAGCAGATGCTGCAGGTATAAGTCACCCTCTCTCTCTCTCTCTGACTGTTAGATGACTTCACTACCTGAGGGCGGTGTGATCACAATGAGCCCAGCCGTCCTCCCATTCTTCCTTCCACCAGCTTCTACTGCTTGAGGGTCTCTGATACTGAAGTCATTGCATTGCTCATCCAGTCCTGTGCTGAAACCAGAGAACAAAACCACATCAAACAATCCCATAGGGGAAGAGTGATACTCATGATCAGTGTGTTAATCTAATACATTTTGAGACTAATCATGGAGCACAATTGTTCCTGGCTGGAAGGGTAATATATAGGCTAAGTCCCAAATGGCACCCTATTCCCTATATAGTGCACTGGTCAAAAGTAGCTCTTGTCAAAAGTAGTACACTATATAGGGAACAGGGTACCATTTGGCCTTTGGGACTAACCATTCTCAGCGTCTTGCGTGCCATTTTGTATTGAATCCAATAAGTTAGTGAATCTGACCTCTCTGGAATGAAAATGGATGGCCCTCCCTATAACCAAAATAATAATTAAAACATTAAGTGGATAGCAGAAAACAAGCCTACCGTGTACCCTCCCTTCTTGGACAGATCAGAGCCTTTTAGAATCCGTTCTTCATCCTGTAAGCATTACATGGCAACGCAGGAATTTTGATTCGTACAGGGCTGTGGGCCAGAAGGTTGTGGGTTCACAGAACACTGTGGACAAGAGTATGGGTGGAATTATCTCCTTTATAATAAAAGCATTGCATGAATGTATTTGCAGGTCAGAGAAAAAATTGCCTGTCATAAATATTTCATGCAATTTAATGTTATTTTACATATTACATATTTTAAAGAATGGACAGAGATAGGTCTATGTGTTCATCTGATCTTATTTCTCCAATGCCAAATCAGTGTGTCTTGTTTGCAACGAAACTGTCCCTGTTTGAAAATAATTAAATCTGACTTGTCATTAGGAATGTGAGTATGGTACCTCCAAAAGTTAGGCCTACCTTTCCACTCCAGTCAGAGTAGGCCTACTGAAGCGATAAAATGTCAAATTTAACTGCTGGCCACTTCTTCCGTGGTTTAACCTAACAAGAGAAGGTCACAAGTATTTTTCTAAAAGTTGTCTGGGTTTAAACATCTTCTATTGTACAGAAAGTGAATAGCTTAATCAATTGGTAGTGACAGAATTAGTTTACTTCCCAAGCAAAGAATTTTTTTGTCTCATTGACTATAGAAGGTTGTAGCTCAGCATGTCAAAGAAATGTCAAAGAAAGTAAACAATGATATCCCCATATGGATTGAAGTCAAGTCTTTCCCAGGTATTGGGTTGTTTTCTAGCGTAAAGCATTCCAGTCCAAAGTGCTGTTATAGATCACTTTATATAATCAAACCAGTTTTATTTTCTTCAAAATCATAAGCTAGCAAGGGGTAGGCCTGTGTTTTTTTCCTTCCATTTTCTTTTAAAAAAGGTAGGCCTATGGCATACCCTCTCATACCCCCTCAATCCTGGTTTTAACTGAACATCCCTTTACTGGTAGGCTATATAAAGAGTGCATGGTGGGTGGTGGAATTGGCTGACAAATCTATGGAAATAACAGCCTATAACCTCATTTCGTCTGTCAAACAGGTAGGCCGACCTCTTATTTCTTAAATATGAATAAATGAGCTCCAACACAAAGCCATCTTGTTGTTACTTAAGTCTAATTAACTGAAATTAATTATGCCTACTTGAATTTGCCTACGAGCTGTCTATTTCCGAGGTCAATAACTCTGATAACTACATCATAGACATACTTATATATATATATATATATATACTGTATATATGTATGTCACGACTATATATGTCTGTCCATATATGTCTGTCCTCTCCCTGTTCGGGCGGTGCTCGGCGGTCGTCGTCGCCGGCCTACTAGAAGGTGGCTCCTCTCCCTGTTCGGGCGGTGCTCGGCGGTCGTCGTCGCCGGCCTACTAGAAGGTGGCTCCTCTCCCTGTTCGGGCGGTGCTCGGCGGTCGTCGTCGCCGGCCTACTAGCTGCCACCGATCCATTTTTCCTTTTCGTTTGTGTCTGTTTTGTTTACACCTGTGTCCATTTAGTTGATTTCGGTGGGCTTATTAGCCTCCGCTGTCTGCTAGTCTTTGTGCGGGATTGTTTGCTGTGGTTACTTTGTTAGGGGTGCGTGTCTGCACCACTGGGTTTTCTTTCTCACGGTAGTTGTACCGTTTGGTATGTGTTTAGGAGTAGAAGTTTCTCCTCCGTGTGTAGCGTTTATTTCCCTGTGTGTGGCGACCTCGTTTGGGCGTGCCCCCCCCATGTTGTTGTTTAGTTATCCTTATTTTCATGTTCTCCTCAAACTGAAAAGAACATAGGCTACAGGCTTGTCCGTGTTCAACTATGCCTCATAAAAAAAATCCAGAAGAAGCCTGTGAAAGGATCGAAGCAGGAGATAAGAAGCAGGTACAGGGAGTGAAGGTTTAAAAACTGATGGACATGAAACAGAACAGGAACACATAACAACAATTAACGCGGACACAGGGAACAGAAAGATATACAGGGGTAATCAACCATGAGAAGGAGTCCAGGTGAGTCCAATGAGCACTGCTTCATGTAATGATGGTGACAGGCGCAAGTAGAGATGGGTAGCCTGGCAAGAGCAGAGCAGGCTGGGGCTCAGGGTTGGAATATCCATTTCTGTATGTAACGCAGCCTAGTTGTATTTACACCCTCCCAGCAGTTATCTAAGAAATATAACTTTGCTCTGTACTTCTCCGAGTATGCACTTCATTGACTATAAGCTATGTATAATTTGATTGAGACCACACTAAATAGCCTATAGGCACACTTGCTATTGCGTGCCCAGCGGAGAATCAGAGATGAGGGGCGGCATCGGGCACACATCAATATATAGCCTAATAAGCAACTTCATTCTAAAACACAGAAATATAGACATTTCATCTATTACAAATTACATGACACTCCCCTGGATTAGATTTAAGAAAAATACTAACTCCTTCCCATGACTGAAATTGAAAAAACTATGACACTCCCACATTTTGCTCCAAATTTCAATTCACCCCTAAGAGCCCAGTAGCAGTGGCTGGTGGCTGCAGTAATAATATAATGAAAGGAGATAAAATAGCCCAGAGGCTCCTGTGGGATTCATTTAGGGGGAACCTTACCCTACTGCGTCAATGTGTCACGCACTGATCTGTCCTTATGATTGTCTCCACCCCCTCCATGTGTCGCTTATTTCCCTGTATTTATCCCTGTGTCTCTCTGTGCCAGTTCGTCTGTGCCAGCGTGTATTTCCGTGCGCCTGCCTTTTCTATTCTCTCTTTTGCTAGTCCTCCTGGTTTTGACCCTTGCCTGTCCTGACTCTGAACCTGCCTACCTGACCATACTGCCTGCCCTGACCTTCAGCCTGCCTGCCACTCTGTACCTCCCGGACTCTGACCTTGTTAGGATCTTTTTGCCTGTCCACGACCATTTTCTTTCCTGCCCCTTGGATACTAATAAATATCAGAGACTCAAACCATCTGCCTCCCGTGTCTGCATCTGGGTCTCGCCCTGTGCCCTTGTACAATGCTCTGTGGTAATACAATCTAATAGTTCCCAAACCATTTCTGTCTGCCGTGCTCATGACCCACCTAAACAAAAACTTGTCTTATGACCGAACAGTGTTTCTGGCCCACCTAAATCCTCAGGCAAAATTTGCATTATGGTTAAACAACATTTCTCTACCCACAAATGAATCTCACATCACAGGTAGCCCAAGGAGGATCAAGTCATGAGCCTTCCCATTGGACACACACTGGATTCATCAACATGGTTTCCAACGTAGAATAGACGTTGCATTGACATCTGTGCACAGTGAGTTTAGTCTAGTTAGTAGATACAAAATACCCACCGTTTGAGGAACATTGGTGTTATGCCTAGGGTTACAAAGGGAGGATATATTACTTGCAAACTTTCAAAGTTTACCAGTAAACCACCAGAATTGTGGAATATTTCAAGGATTTTATGTAATCTATCACAAGATATCGAGTGTCCCTTTGAAGTACTATATATTATCACAGGTGTCTGTCATTATCTCTGGCCCTCTCTCTGGCTTTATCACATGCAAAGTATGTCAAATAATTCAATAAAATGTACAAATAAAAAATAGAATGACAAAGCTGTAAAACTATCCTAAATATAAACAATCAATTTAGAGAATACCATTGGTGTTAAATATGAAATATCCTTTATATATTTTTACAGACTTGTATTTATTTTACAATGTAAATATGTATTTGTTGTCAATGTTTTGGCTTCAAACTGGTGGCAGTTATGAAAAAAGTAAATAGTTGGAAGAGCTATTTTCTCTCCCATATGGTCTATCTGCTAGAAACTCATGGACAATATGGACACCGATATAAAAAATCAATACTATATATGAATATTTTCTTTTTAAGTTATTCAAGCATAAATTACAAAAATGACCATAGATTGCCACCTGTTAATTACCAAAATTACTGAAGATGCTGGTAACTTTGGTAAATGACCTGTAGCTTTGCTACCCTAGTTGTGCCATTGGTTGGTAGTTTGTGGGTGCAGAAGGCTGGGATGCAGAGGCACAGTGAGAGAGTAAGAAGAAAACACAGTGGAGAACATGATGAGTCACATATCGGCACACAGTGGAGAACATGATGAGTCACATATCGGCACACAGTGGAGAACATGATGAGTCACATATCGGCACACAGTGGAGAACATGATGAGTCACATATCTGCACACAGTGGAGAACATGATGAGTCACATATCGGCACACAGTGGAGAACATGATGAGTCACATATCTGCACACAGTGGAGAACATGATGAGTCACATATCGGCACACAGTGGAGAACATGATGAGTCATATCGGCACACAGTGGAGAACATGATGAGTCACATATCGGCACACAGTGGAGAACATGATGAGTCACATATCTGCACACAGTGGAGAACATGATGAGTCACATATCGGCACACAGTGGAGAACATGATGAGTCACATATCGGCACACAGTGGAGAACATGATGAGTCACATATCGGCACACAGTGGAGAACATGATGAGTCACATATCGGTACACAGTGGAGAACGTGAGTCGTGTGCATACTGAACTTTACACTCCCCAAATCCCCCCTAGCATACAGTAACGTTTTCATTTAATTCAATAATTAAACCGGCAACAGTATGAAAGGAAAGTTTCCCTCAAGCACCACATTTGGGTATGCACTGAGATAATCTTCCAGGAATAGAATCCGATGTATACTTGGCAGCGGTGGGCAGTGGGCTGCTTTAGCCTGGTTAAGGTCATGACTACTACATGGGAATACAAGGGGAATTTGGAGGGAGAGATCCTCCCGTCCACTCCCACAGTAAGGACAACAGAGTGTGTTGGTGATGACGAAGACCGCACTTCATGTGCCAGTAGTCAAACTGTGCCAGTCATTACTTCTAGTCATTGTTGCTAGACTAGGCCTATAAATGAACTATAAATTGGTATTTAGAGTGTAATCCAGTCGATTAATAGAGTTTTGATGACAAAGCAAACATTGAATTCTTTATAGATTAGCATAATGGTGCAAATAGTTTTTTGGGAGGATAAAACTAGAACCAACTGAAGGTTTTCTTTATCTTAATCCTCACAATGAACTCATCCTCCTTCTCCTTCTCTTCTTCTACCTACACTACAGTGTAAACGTTTTGATCACTTAGAAATGTCCTTGTTGTTTTAAAAGAAAGTTCTGATAATGTGACTCTGTACGTCTCTGTAGATACTGCATTAAAAATCAGCTGTATCCAGCTACAATAGTGATTTACAACATCAACAATGTCTACACTGTATTTCTGATCAATTTGATGTTATTTTAATGGACAAAAAAAGGTGACATTTCTAAGTGACCCCAAACTTTTGAATGTATATATTTTCTTTGCTTTCCTGCTCCCACACATTCCTACTAAAGGGAAGGAGCTGTAGATATTGGCATCTATGTAAATAACATATTTAAACAGGGAAGATTTACAGTTTCTTGGCTGGATCTTCCAAAAACTTCTCCTTAACTGCACATTCAACGTTCTTTTTTGGACGATGTTTTAAAAAACACAGGCATGTGCACGGTCTCGGAAAGAGGAGCTCTGGAATTTCGTCGGGGAATTTCCCACCGTGTTCACGGGTATGGCACATCTCCTTCTTGGAATTAATCGGGAGGGAAAGATGTTTATCTGGTAAACACTGTTTCTGACAAAGAGGAACTTCTGTGGAGGTGCTCAGGTGTTCTTACTGTATAATGACCAAAAGCAAAGCAGATGTTCTTTCTATGGTCACATGGCTAACAACTACTAGTTAGGTAATGCCGTTGCATAATGCCGACACATTTAGTTGTATGTATCATAAAAGCTTTGCCAGAATTCCTCTTTCCCACAGAATTATAGCAGTCTCTGGCTGCGTTTAAAACAGCAGTCTCTGGCTGCGTTTACACAATTCCTAACTTTTTCCACTGGTCTTTTGGCCAATCAGATCAGCTCTTTCGCCAATAATTGGCCAACATATCAGAATTGGGCTGCATGTGTAAACGCAGGCTGTTCTGACGCAGCAAAAGTGGATGCGCTGAACGCATAAGCCACCTCGCGTTTTGTCCCCATTGACCAAATGTTCCTGTGGTTGTTCAGCACATTGGTAGCCAACGTTTTGAGCGTCAAACAGATCAAGGATAAATTAGTTAAATGTAACTGAACTACCTGCATCAGACGTGCTTTTGCAGAAGAAATATCCGCAAGAGTCAGCATTGCAGATTTCTACTGACTGATAAATATACAGGTGACAACATGTCTGTTATCTAGGCTCTGAACGATAGATGTCACTACTAGATATAAATGTGTCGGCTCCAAAAGAATACAGCATTTTATTCTTATCTCCACTTAATACCTCCTTGTTGGCTACCTCACTTTTATGTACATTTGGACTGGATCCTATTGGACTATCTATTTTTTTAAAACGGATTTACAGTCACCTTTCTTCTAATCTCAGCACCCAGAACCTGTCACAAGAGACTATATTCTGTCTATGAGGGACTGCACAGGAATTCAGAGTTAAGAAGCATAGGCCTACATGAATAGGTCCACTAGCTACTCACTAGCTACTCACTAGCTACTTCATACTTGAGTAAAAGTAAAGATACCCGAATAGAAAGTGAAAGTCACCCTGTAAAATACTTGAGTAAAAGACTAAAAGTATTTGGTTTTAAATATACTTAAGTATAAAAAGTATGTGTTTAGGGAATCTGCCAGATCAGAGGCAGTAGGGATGATAAGTGAATTAGACCATTTTCCTGTTCAAATATAATGAGTACATTTGGGTGTCAGGGAGTAAAAAGTACATTATTTTCTTTAGGAATGTAGTGAAGTCAAAGTAGCCATAAATAGTAAATGACAGATACCCCCCAAAACAACTTAAGTAGTACTTTACATCAGTGGTTAGGCCTACATGAATAGTCCCACTAGCTAGGCCTACACAGCTAAACTAAATAGTACAGAGTGTCTGTTAATTGTGTTATACACACACACACACACACACACTATAAGGGCACAAGGCGAGACCCAGATGCATACATGGGTGGCAGATGGTTTGAGTCTTGATATTTATTAAACAATCCAAAAGGGGAAGGCAAGAGAATGGTCGTGGACAGGCAAAAGGTCAAAACCAGTTCAGAGTCTAGGAGGTACAGAGCTGCAGGCAGGCTCGAGGTCAGGGCAGGCAGAATGGTCAAGCAGGCGGGTACAGAGTCCAGAAAACAGGCAAGGGTCAAAAACCAGGAGGACTAGCCAAAGAATAGAAGCAGGCGTACTGGAAAACCGCTGGTTGACTTGAAAAGCAAACAAGACAAACTGGCATAGAGAGACAGGAAACACAGGAATATATACACCGGGGATAATAAGCGACACCTGGAGGGGGTGGAGACAATCACAAGACAGGTGAAACAGATCAGGGTGTGACACACACACACACACACACACACACACACACACACACACACACACACACACACACACACACACACACACACACACACACACACACACACACACACACACACACACACACACACACACACACACACACTGTATACACACACTGTATAACACATACATTGCATTCAGAAATGATTCAGACCCCTTGTTTTTACAACCTAATTCTAAAAAGTATTAAATCGTTTTTTCCCCCTCATCAATCAACACACAATACCTCATAATGACAAAGCAACAACGGTTTTTATAATTTTTGCAAATGTATAAAAAAACCTGCAATATCACATTTACATACAGTACCAGTCAAAAGTTTTGACACACCTACTGAAGACATCAACACTATGAAATAACACATATCATGTAGTAACCAGAAAAGTGTTAAACAAATAAAAATATATTTGATATTTGATATTTTCAAGTAGCCACCCTATGGTTTGATAACAGCTTTGCACAGGGAAGGGGTCTGAATACTTTCCAAATACACTGTAGACTGTATATAAATCTAACATTGGGCATATGATTCTGACCCCTGTTAATTTCTACTGTGTTAAATTACCTAAGTTTCCACTTGGGACAAATCAAGGATCTCAATAATTCCGTTGGCTTTTACTCGAAATACAAAATTGCCCATGCGTTTTCTTTTGTTTTAAAGGGAAGGAGTTTGTTCCTTTGTGAGAACAACTTATGTAATTGCTGGCTACAGTAAAACGGTAGTAAAACATCCTCTTGATCGTTCATGGGTGTGGTTGCGATAGTAGAGTAGAGGCCTAGGCCATAGTATGTGTGTGTGTGTGTGTGTGTGTGTGTGTGTGTGTGTGTGTGTGTGTGTGTGTGTGTGTGTGTGCGTGCGCGCGTGCGTGTGTGCGTGTGTGCATGTGTGTGAGTGCTGTGTTTTCTAAATACACAAAAATAACCCAGTGTTGTTTCCTCCCTCCCTGACCTCACCCATAAGGCCATGTAGTGTGGGACATACAGTGCCTTCAGAAAGTATTCATACCCCTTGACTTATTCTACATTTTGTTGTGTTACAACATGAATTCAAAATGGAATAAAATATTTTCTCTCTCTCACCCATCTACACACAATACCCCATAATGAGAAAGTGAAAACATGTTTTTAGAAATGTTTGCAAATTTTGTGAAAATTAAATACGGAAATATCTAATTTACATACAGTACCAGTCAAAAGTTTGGATACACCTACTCATTCAAGGGTTTTTCTTTATTTAAAAATAAATAGTGAATACATCAAAACTATGAAATAACACATATGGAATCATGTAGTAACCAAAAAAGTGTTAAACTTAAAATATATTTTATATTTGAGATTCTTCAAAGTATCCACCCTTTGCCTTGACGAATACATTGCACACTCTTGGCATTCTGTGAATCAGCTTCACCTGGAATGCTTTTCCAGCAGTCTTAAAGGAGTTCCCACATATGCTGAGCACTTGTTGGCTGCTTTTTCTTCACTCTGCGGTCCAACTCGTTCCAAACCATCTTTTCTCCAAGGTGGCATAGCAGTTCAGACGTCTTTTGTCCTCGTCTTGTCGTGTCCTGTAAATATATATATATTTACAACTTTTTCACATACATTTTATTTTTATTTTCCATCAACTCATCTTCAAAACACTCTCCTGCAACCCGCCTCACCAATGTATATTTATAAAAAAGTATTATTTACCTCAGATCTGTAATCCTCCAAGAAGCTAGCCAGAAACTCCAGGAGGCTGGCCTGAAACTAGCCAGAAGCTAATCCAGAAGCTAGTTCAGAAGCTAGTTGGCTCCTTTACTGGCAAGTCGTTGGTGTTCAGCTAACCACGGTTTGTGGTCATCGGCTATCCTTTGGCTCGAAAGTCTATCGCCAGTTCTGTATGGCGCAGCGCGGCTCGGAGCGGAGCATACCGGACCAATTTTTCTCTCCATGTCCCTGGATTTCGACTGCTCTCTGGACATTTATGCCCGGATCTCACAGCTAGCTAGCTGCTATCCGTGTGACTATCGGCCTTCGTCGATTCCGGAGCAAACATCAATTGTTCCGGAGCTAGCAAGCTCCGTCAATCACTCCTGAGTTCCATCAATCGCACCTGGGCTGCAGTCGCCTATCCGGACCCGTTTTGCTGCCTTCGCGGAGCCCCACCGGGCCTTCACAACTGGACTGCCGACGTTATCTACCCGAAGGAGTTATTCGGCTGGCTCCTCCGTCGCGACGTTACCTGAACGCCCATCTGCGGCCTGCTAACCGTTAGCTGTCTTACCGGCTGCTATCTGAATAGACAATCGGACAATTTTTTTATTATTTTTATTATTATTATTATGTTTTCTTCTTGGGCCTCTATAACTATATCTATTGTTTTTATTTTTGTTGTTGTTGTGTGATTTGGATTGATCCCCTCTACCACACGGAACCCCACTAATCTACTGACGGAGCGCAGGAGGTGGCTAACAACAGACCT
The DNA here is from genome assembly GCF_002021735.2 of Oncorhynchus kisutch. Lineage (NCBI taxonomy): Eukaryota > Metazoa > Chordata > Actinopteri > Salmoniformes > Salmonidae > Oncorhynchus > Oncorhynchus kisutch. The sequence continues at coordinate 15,567,397 of NC_034185.2, forward strand.
CCATCCTATGCTAGCTTGCTACCGATGCCCTGGCTAACTGTCTAAATCACCAACCAACCTCTCCACTCACCGGACCCTTTTGATCACTCGACTAAGCATGCCTCTCCTTAATGTCAATATGTCTTGTCCATTTCTGTTCTGGTTGGTGTTTATTGGCTTATTTCACTGTAGAGCCTCTAGTCCTGCTCACTATACCTTATCCAACCTATTAGTTCCACCACCCACACATGCAATGACATCTCCTGGTTTCAACGATGTTTCTAGAGACAATATCTCTCTCTTCATCACTCAATACCTAGGTTTACCTCCACTGTATTCACATCCTACCATACATTTGTCTGTACATTATACCTTGATGCTATTTTATCGCCCCCAGAAACCTCCTTTTACTCTATGTTCCAGACGTTCTAGACGACCAATTCTCATAGCTTTTAGCCGTACCCTTATTCTACTCCTCCTATGTTCCTCTGGCGATGTAGAGGTGAATCCAGGCCCTGCAGTGCCTAGCTCCACTCCTATTCCCCAGGCGCTCTCTTTTGACGACTTCTGTAACCGTAATAGCCTTGGTTTCATGCATGTTAACATTAGAAGCCTCCTCCCTAAGTTTGTTCTATTCACTGCTTTAGCACACTCTGCCAACCCGGATGTTCTAGCTGTGTCTGAATCCTGGCTTAGGAAGACCACCAAAAACTCAGACATTTTAATTCCAAACTACAACATTTTCAGACAAGATAGAACTGCCAAAGGGGGCGGTGTTGCAATCTAATGCAAAGATAGCCTGCAGAGTTCTGTCCTACTATCCAGGTCTGTACCCAAACAATTTGAACTTCTACTTTTAAAAATCCACCTCTCTAAAAACAAGTCTCTCACCGTTGCCGCCTGCTATAGACCACCCTCTGCCCCCAGCTGTGCTCTGGACACCATATGTGAACTGATTGCCCCCCATCTATCTTCAGAGTTCGTGCTGCTAGGCGACCTAAACTGGAACATGCTTAACACCCCAGCCATCCTACAATCTAAACTTGATGCCCTCAATCTCACACAAATAATCAATGAACCTACCAGGTACCTCCCCAAAACCTTAAACACGGGCACCCTCATAGATATCATCCTAACCAACTTCCCCTCTAAATACACCTCTGCTGTCTTCAACCAAGATCTCAGCGATCACTGCCTCATTGCCTGCATCCGTAATGGGTCAGCGGTCAAACGACCTCCACTCATCACTGTAAAACGCTCCCTGAAACACTTCTGCGAGCAGGCCTTTCTAATCGACCTGGCCGGGGTATCCTGGAAGGATATTGATCTCATCCCGTCAGTAGAGGATGCCTGGATATTTTTTTTAAATGCCTTCCTAACCATCTTAAATAAACATGCCCCATTTAAGAAATTTAGAACCAGGAACAGATATAGCCCTTGGTTCTCCCCAGACCTGACTGCCCTTAACCAACACAAAAACATCCTATGGCGTTCTGCATTAGCATCGAACAGCCCCCGTGATATGCAGCTGTTCAGGGAAGCTAGAAATCATTATACACAGGCAGTTAGAAAAGCCAAGGCTAGCTTTTTCAAGCAGAAATTTGCTTCCTGCAACACTAACTCAAAAAAGTTCTGGGACACTGTAAAGTCCATGGAGAATAAGAACACCTCCTCCCAGCTGCCCACTGCACTGAAGATAGGAAACACTGTCACCACTGATAAATCCACCATAATTGAGAATTTCAATAATCATTTTTCTACGGCTGGCCATGCTTTCCACCTGGCTACTCCTACCCCGGACAACAGCACTGCACCCCCAACAGCAACTCGCCCAAGCCTTCCCCATTTCTCCTTCTCCCAAATCCATTCAGCTGATGTTCTGAAAGAAAATCTGGGCCCCTACAAATCAGCCGGGCTAGACAATCTGGACCCTTTCTTTCTAAAATTATCTGCCGAAATTGTTGCCACCCCTATTACTAGCCTGTTCAACCTCTCTTTCGTGTCGTCTGAGATTCCCAAAGATTGGAAAGCAGCTGCGGTCATCCCCCTCTTCAAAGGGGGGGACACTCTTGACCCAAACTGCTACAGACCTATATCTATCCTACCGTGCCTTTCTAAGGTCTTCGAAAGCCAAGTCAACAAACAGATTACCGACCATTTCGAATCTCACCATACCTTCTCTGCTATGCAATCCGGTTTCAGAGCTGGTCATGGGTGCACCTCAGCCACGCTCAAGGTCCTAAACGATATCTTAACCGCCATCGATAAGAAACATTACTGTGCAGCCGTATTCATTGATCTGGCCAAGGCTTTCGACTCTGTCAATCACCATATCCTCATCGGCAGACTCGACAGCCTTGGTTTCTCAAATGATTGCCTCGCCTGGTTCACCAACTACTTCTCTGATAGAGTTCAGTGTGTCAAATCGGAGGGTCTGCTGTCCGGACCTCTGGCAGTCTCTATGGGGGTGCCACAGGGTTCAATTCTTGGACCGACTCTCTTCTCTGTATACATCAATGAGGTCGCTCTTGCTGCTGGTGAGTCCCTGATCCACCTCTACGCAGACGACACCATTCTGTATACTTCCGGCCCTTCTTTGGACACTGTGTTAACAACCCTCCAGGCAAGCTTCAATGCCATACAACTCTCCTTCCGTGGCCTCCAATTGCTCTTAAATACAAGTAAAACTAAATGCATGCTCTTCAACCGATCGCTACCTGCACCTACCCGCCTGTCCAACATCACTACTCTGGACGGCTCTGACTTAGAATACGTGGACAACTACAAATACTTAGGTGTCTGGTTAGACTGTAAACTCTCCTTCCAGACCCATATCAAACATCTCCAATCCAAAGTTAAATCTAGAATTGGCTTCCTATTTCGCAACAAAGCATCCTTCACTCATGCTGCCAAACATACCCTTGTAAAACTGACCATCCTACCAATCCTCGACTTTGGCGATGTCATTTACAAAATAGCCTCCAATACCCTACTCAACAAATTGGATGCAGTCTATCACAGTGCAATCCGTTTTATCACCAAAGCCCCATATACTACCCACCATTGCGACCTGTACGCTCTCGTTGGCTGGCCCTCGCTTCATACTCGTCGCCAAACCCACTGGCTCCATGTCATCTACAAGACCCTGCTAGGTAAAGTCCCCCCTTATCTCAGCTCGCTGGTCACCATAGCATCTCCCACCTGTAGCACACGCTCCAGCAGGTATATCTCTCTAGTCACCCCCAAAACCAATTCTTTCTTTGGCCGCCTCTCCTTCCAGTTCTCTGCTGCCAATGACTGGAACGAACTACAAAAATCTCTGAAACTGGAAACACTTATCTCCCTCACTAGCTTTAAGCACCAACTGTCAGAGCAGCTCACAGATTACTGCACCTGTACATAGCCCACCTATAATTTAGCCCAAACAACTACCTCTTTCCCAACTGTATTTTAATTTTAATTTATTTATTTATTTTGCTCCTTTGCACCCCATTATTTTTTTATTTCTACTTTGCACATTCTTCCATTGCAAAACTACCATTCCAGTATTTTACTTGCTATATTGTATTTACTTTGCCATCATGGCCTTTTTTGCCTTTACCTCCCTTCTCACCTCATTTGCTCACATTGTATATAGACTTGTTTATACTGCATTATTGACTGTATGTTTGTTTTTACTCCATGTGTAACTCTGTGTCGTTTTATCTGTCGAACTGCTTTGCTTTATCTTGGCCAGGTCGCAATTGTAAATGAGAACTTGTTCTCAACTTGCCTACCTGGTTAAATAAAGGTAAAATAAAAAAAAATAAAAAATTAAAAAATCTGAATTAGGTTGAGGTCGGGTGATTGTGGCCAGGTCATCTGATGCAGCACTCCATCAGTACCAGCCCTCTTGGTAAAATAGCCCTTACACCGCCTGAAGGTGTGTTAGGTCATTATCATGTTGAAAATCAAATGATAGTCCCACTAAGGGCAAACCAGATGGGATGGCGCATCACTGCAGAATGCTGTGGTAGCCATGCTGGTTAAGTGTGCCTTGAATTCTAAATAAATAACTGACAGTGTCACCAGCAAAGCACCCCCACACCATCACACCTCCTCCATGCTTCATGGTGGGAACCACACATGCAGAGATCACCTACTTGGCGTCTCAACAAAGACACGGCGGTTGGAACCAAAAATCGCAAATTTTACTCATCAGACCAAAGGACAGATTTCTACCGGTCTAATGTCCATTGCTCATGTTTCTTTGCCCAAGCAAGTCTCTTATTTCAGTAGTGGTTTCTTTGCAGCAATTTGACCATGAAGGCCTGATTCATGCAGTCTCCTCTGAACAGTTGATGTTGAGATGTGTCTGTTACTTGAACTCTGTGAAGCATTTATTTGGGCTGAAATTTCTGAGGCTGTTAACTCTAATGAACTTATCCTCTTCAGCAGAGGTAACTCTGTGTCTTCCTTTCTTGTGGCGGTCCTCATGAGAGCCAATTTCATCATAGTGCTTGATTCTTTTTGTGACTGCAATTGAAGAAACTTTCAAAGTACTTGAAAGATTCCAGATTGACTGACCTTAATGTCTTAAAGTAATGATGGACTGTTGTTTCTCTTTGCTTTCCATAATATGGACTTGCTCTTTTACCAAATAGGGCTATCTTCTGTATACCACCCCTACCTTGTCACAAAATAATCGAATGGCTCAAACGCATTAAGAAGGAAAGAAATTCCACCAATTAACTTTTAACAAGGCACACCTGTTAATTGAAATGCATTCCAGGTGACTACCTCATGAAGGTGGTTGAGAGAATGCCAAGAATATGCAAAGCTGTCATCAAGGCAAAGGGTGGCTATTTGAAGAATCTCAAATATAAAATATATTTAGATTTGTTGAACACTTTTCTGGTTACTACATGATTCCATATGTGTTATTTCATAGTGTTGATGTCTTCACTATTATTCTACGATGTAGAAAATAGTAAAAATAAAGAAAAACCCTTGAATTAGTAGGTGTGTCTAAACCTTTGACTGGTACTGTAAGTATTCCCATGTCGAGGCAATACATGTTAGAATCACCTTTGGCGGTGATTACAGCTGTGAGTCTTTCTGGATAGGTTTCTAACATTGGGGCGACAGGTAGCCTAGTGGTTAGAGTGTTGGACTAGTAACTGAAAGGTTGCAAGATTAAATCCCTGAGCTGACAAGGTAAAAATCTGTCATTCTGCCCCTGAACAAGGCAATTAACCCACTGTTCCTAGGCAGTCATTAAAAATAAGAATTTGTTCTAGTTAAATAAAGGTAAAATGAGAATGTTGTAGATTTGGCCTTTTGTTTTAGGTTATTTTCCTGCTGAAAGGTGAATTCATCTCCCAGTGTCTGGTTGAAAGCAGTCTGAACTAGGTTTTCCTTTAGAATTTTTCCTGTGCTTAGCTCCATTCTGTTTATTCTGTATCCTGAAAAACTCCCCAGTCCTTAACAATTACAAGCATACACATAACATGATGCAGCCACCACTATACTTGGAAAGTGGTACTCAGTAATGTGTTGTATTGGATTTGCCTCAAACATAAGACTTTGTATTTAGGACAAAAAGTGAATTGCTTAGATTTTCTATTTTTTTTTATTACTTTACTGCCTCATTGCAAACAGGATGCATGTTTTGGAATACTTTATTCTGCACAGGCTTTCTTCTTTTCACTATGTCAGTTAGGTTAGTATTGTGTGGTTACTGCAATGAATCCATCCTCAGTTTTCTCCAATCACAGCCATCATTCATCCTCCTCCTCTCCCCTGTAACTATTCCTCAGGCCGTTGCTGCAAATGAGAACGTGTTCTCAGTCAACTTACCTGGTAAAATAATGGATAAATTAACAAATTAAAAAAAATAAACTTCTGTAACTGTTTAAAAGTCACCATTGGCCTCATGGTGAAATCTCTGAGTGATTTCCTTCCTCTCTGGCAACTGAGTTAGGAAGGACGCCTGTGTGTTTGTAGTCTCCATGCTCAAAGGCATATTCAATGTCTGCTTTTTTACATTTTTACCAATCTACCAATAGGTGACCTTCTTTGCGAGGCATTTGAAAAGCTCCCTGGTTTTTGTGTTTTAATCTGTGCTTGAAATTCACTGCTCAACTGAGGAACCTTACAGATGTGTGGGGAACAGAGATGAGGTAGTCATTAAAAAACAATGTTAAACACTATTATAGCATACAGAGTGAGTGTAGCCTAGTAGTTAGAGCATTGGGTCAGTAACCGAAAGGTTGCTAGAGCAAATCCCCAAGCTGACAAAATCTGTAGTTCCGCCCCTGAACAAGGCAGGTAACCCACTGTTCGTAGGCTGTCATTGTAAATAATAATTTGTTCTTAACTGACTTTCCTAGTTAAATTTAAAAAAAATGTAGTGTGGGACGTACTGTAGCTCTCCCTCCCACCCACAACCAAGGCTTGGAGTACTTCCTGGTCCAACATTTTCACAACACCCAAATCTCACCATTCCCTAGCCGCAATCCAAACCACGTGTCTTCAACACGACGGTAGACCTACACTACTATGGTATCACCATGAGCCTGGCAAGGAAGGCTTTATTCACCCAAACTATTTACCTTCAATTTCTTAATTATCTTAGTTTCTTAAGTCTGGTGGCCAGGGTTTCTTCCTCAGTTGATTAGAATTATTGCAATTATTGCATCAAAAGGATGGTGAAAAGGACTACAAACCTCCTGAGTGGGACAGGAGGAAATTCCCTGCTTTTGTTGTGCCTTACAACAATCCACGCAACATGGGGCGGTAAAACCATACATATTTTCAGCGCAGGTGGGTATAATTACCTGCTAGCCACACTCATTAAAGTCTAAACTGTTATTCACATTTTTTGTACTGGATTTTCATGGCGAGTTAAGGCTTTGAGTGGCTGTGTTTGTAGCTGCATGCAGCGAGGCTCTGCGGTGAGATTGTTTTCATTCTTCCCTAACCAGAGTGAGGAGAGGACACGTGGTGAGGTGTAAGACCTTGGGGTATTGCACTTTATACTTCTGAGCTGAAGACAGAGCTTGTCATGCAGTATATTTACCTTGACTGGTGCTTTTATATCTGGCTCTTTCAACCTCCCAACACAAAGGCATTGGTCCCGCGCCTCTGTCTGTCCATCTGTTTGTCTGTCTCACTGTCTGTCTGTGAGGAAGTGAGGATAGATGCATAGAATTGGGGGAAGGATGGGGAGGTGAATGATTAACGGAGGAAAGCGAGCACCTCCCTTTGTTCTGACTTCTTCAGGGAATCATTATACTAAACAACGTGTGGCGGCACAGAGAGGAATTCCCCCTGTTCAACTTCAAACTATCACAGATGTGCATCTGGTCTATTTGTACTACATACAGCTGGCCCAGAACTACCCAGAACCCCCATCCTTCTCCACGGTATAGTAGTGCTATTGGCCTCCGCTCTGCCCTGCTCTGAATCTGGAAAATCACTTTAGCTGGACATAAACAGAGCCAGTACCAGCCCTAGGCCAATCCTACTACACACAGACAGAGGCAGAGCTAGCACCAGCTTAAGCCCTACTTCTAGCCAGGCCACCAATTGCAGACTCAGAGCAATTGGCGGATGCATGGGAGTCAGTCTCAGTCTCAGTCTGTGAAGCACATTATCTGCTGCAAGCTGGTATAAAGGATGAAAGGTGGTGGAGGGAAAGTCTGGGGGATTTCAGAGAGATCTACGGTGGCCAAATCAGGAAGTAAAAGTCCTACTAGAGGTCAATGGTCATTTGGAACCTCGCTCTGTGAATTAGTGAAGTAGTGTTTCTCATTACACACTGCAGAGTGTGCATCCCAAATGGTACCCTATTCATGACACCCATAGGGCTCTGGTCAACAGTAGTGCACTATATAGGGAATAGGGCACACACTTAGAATTTCTCTGCCATGTCTGATGAGAAACAGTGTTAGCCAGGGCTTTAGAATTGTTTTTTGGTTTAATGGACATTTGGCCCATGAATATGTCAGCAGCTGCAGGTCAGTATAGTTTGTGAATGCATGGTTGCATATTATGTGTCAGCTATGGTGGCACCTACTATATGTTATTAGCAGCCTTGCTGCTGTGTGTAGGCTGTGCAGAAAGGAGGCCGTGCAGATCAGTGGTGTCTGGGACTTTCCAGACCAGGGTTGTGTGTGTGAAGTGCACTAGTACAGATTGTGCCATTAACGCTACTGAAGAACGCACTTAGCAAGTCTGACCAGACAAGCAACATTGACCTATAACAAAACAGTCTGCTCACACGACAACAAAAAAACAGCCTATATGGTACTCATTAAGGATCTAAAATTATTTCATTTTGCCTTTGATGCCATTAAAAATCGTTTGAAGTTATAAGAACTATTAAAGAAATACCACCATGCGGTTTAGGTTGCTACTTTATGCTGTTTTATGGAATGTGCCTCATGTTACTAAAAGACCAGTCTTCTCCTAGCAGTATGCAAAGTATACAATTCAAAGCAATAAACTTCAGATTATGACTAGAATGTAACATGCAAAGTTGAGAAGTTAGACACAATAACACTTTGCATGAAACTGCGCAATACCAACTAACATGCATGTTGTCCCTTTCCTCCATTTGGTCTGTAGGAATGTGTTAAAATGTTCTTGAAGGGTGTTCCTCAGCTCCAAGACTTCCATGCCATGCATTCCAGGTTTGTAGTATTCTTATTCTATGTTGTTTTGCCCCAGGAGAGACAGGGAAGAAGAGGAGACCACGATTTTAGTCAGGCTGTTAGTAACCTTATAAGGAAGCATTCACACACATACACACAGACAGACAGACAGACAGACATGCACACACACACACACACACACGACTGAGTGGTGTGGAAATCCCCTTCTCCTCTGACTGACAGTAGGGCCTAAATAAGAGGCTTGGCTGACCGCAGCAGAGCCCCACTGTGGAGGAGGCAGAGAGGGGGATGGCTGCTGCTATTCTCATCTCTCAACTCAGTGGGCGTCTGGCTGGGCTGGTTGGCTAAGCAGGTAGCTGTTCAACTCTGCTATGCCCTTCTATTAAAGAGTCTGCTCTAGTGATTACTGTGCCATCTGGAACTAGAGGATGTAGTTACATCAGCTATGAGAGCTAGAACCTGGACGACTGTGTGTTTCCGCTTTAGCAAAGTCGTCAGGCCTTGTCTGACAGACTCAACCAGCCAGGTACCATTCGTCTGGTCCTATACTACTCTATGTGCTGCAGCCAACTCCTTTATACTGGAGTTGTCATGCCAAACAGTGGGACCAGGCTAAGGTACAATGGCTGGATGAGGGAAATGAGGAAGATGCACGTGTTGTTCCCAGACTGAGATATATGTAAATATTTGAGATATAAAGTATAAGCAAATATTTGACGCATGCATGCAAACACACACGTACACACACAAGAAATGGCATTGTGGCGTTAATCTGGATTTTCCCTCCTTAATCACACCCATTATCACACACACTGTCCCAGATGACTGCTGTGTTTATCAATGTCTGCCAAGCTCAGGCCAGGGAATAAGAGGATCTTCTCTTCTCTTCACACACAACTGCCAAGACTTCCAACAGGCTTAGAATATTTTATACATATTGTTCTGAGATAATCTTCCTCAGCTATCACTTTTTTGTGAATTGTGAAGTATTTGTGTAATCAAAACAAGCACAAAGGCTTCATAATTCATAGAGGTCATGTTATTATCCTAAACCCGTGTTAACCTCAGACCTTATTTTTGGCATTTATCCCAAAACCCAATTCATTACCCCCATAGCAATGGCTGAACGAACCAGAGGTAACTCATTTCTGTTTTTTAGAACTACAAGATGGCGAGCTCTATTCGTTGTCTCACAGTAACCCCTCAGCCTCCTTTATTATTATTATACAATACCACCCTCTGGTGGAATATTTGTGTATTGCTAGTATTTGGTCACTGTAGATTAGAATTTCTAGAATCTAGTGGAATGACAGTGTGTAGCGTCTCGAGTTGGTCACCCAATAGTTACAGAGCTGTTACTCTAACATATCATCTAAACCCCAAAATACATAATGATCCACTGCCAGTCTCAGTCTGGTGTATGAGTGCCACTCTGTCTGTCTATAGCTTCTTTTGTTGCCGTAGTGAACTGTCCGTGAGTGTCACTGTGTCCGGCCGTGCTGACTGGACAGTGGGATGACTGAGGGTTTGTTTGCAGTATAAGGCTGTCCTTGTGTAGTTTGGCTGGATGCTTTCATGGCACAGACCCCCATACGCTACGCAACGCTGAGTAACGATGAACTGTCTGTCTCACCATGGTACAACCACCCAGAACTACAGTGCCATAAAGTATGAATAAGCTTAGCCTAAAACGGGTGAATTGCCAATATGGTGTATAAATATACAGTTACTTTTGGCTATTATGATCCATAGAGAAATCACACCTACATTCTCCTATGAGACACTATATGTTCTATGGTAAGTGAATGGAGATCAGCAGGTCACGGTGTATGGGTTTCTAGCTATCTCTTAATGTTGACAGAGGTCATAGCTGTAGGTCATTCTGGACTACAGAGAGAAGCCCACACACTGACCTGACCTGGGATTGGCTGCATTGGGAGGTTAGCCAACAGAATGTCACCTCAAGCAGTTCCAGAAAAGGACACAGAAGTCTTTGTTAACCAATAAAGACAATCACGTGTCACTCACTGACACAGTACCACCACATGAGCCAGAGAGAATCCACCACAGATCCTAGCTGACTGGCCAACATGACAGACAGATGAGCAAATACTGTAGTTAAAGCATAGTTAAGTATATTTATTAACAGTTTATCAAGGTGTTGTTACATAAAGTACGTTGTAAAAAAGTGCTCAGAAAATACAAAAATAATAATAAATATGTGAATATCAAAATAAAAGTTTAACATAAAGTTCCTTTACAACAAGGGCAACTGTGCATTAGGCCAATGGACTAGTAAAAACAAATATGACAGATTATACTGCCTTTACAAAATCTCAGCTACACCAACAGCCTGAAAAGATGTTCCAAATTACAAGTCACCAAGTGACCACAAGCCAGTAATGCTACACAGGGAAACAACACACCATGTTTAGATCAGTGCTCAACAACGTATTTAAACAAACGTTGTCGAAATTAAAACAAAGTGAGTGGCATGCTAGTAGTAGTGTATAAAGGAGGAAGGCTTCCTGTGTTCGAGTGCATTAAGGTTTAGGCTACTACTTGGCTCTGTGGTTTAGGTTAAAAAAACACAGCCCTTCAGAGGCACCAGATAGATAGACACGAGGTTGGAATGTTAGGACCAGCCTCCAGTTAGGGGTAAGGCCACTGGAGACACATAGTTAAACGACACAGTACTACTACCGTACCACACTGTGCCTGTACTATAGGACTACAGAAAGGACAGTGGCACTGCCCACTGAAGGCTAGCCCTGGTAGTCGGATCACTGAAGGCTAGGCATGGTAGTTGGATCACTGAAGGCTAGCCCTGGTAGTCAGATCACTGAAGGCTAGGCCTGGTAGTCAGACCACTGAAGGCTAGGCCTGGTAGTCAGATCACTGAAGGCTAGCCCTGGTAGTCGGATCACTGAAGGCTAGGCCTGGTAGTCGGATCACTGAAGGCTAGGCCTGGTAGTCGGATCACTGAAGGCTAGGCCTGGTAGTCGGATCACTGAAGGCTAGGCCTGGTAGTCGGATCACTGAAGGCTAGGCCTGGTAGTCGGATCAGCTTCTGCTTCAACCGACTAACTTCTTTGTCGCTACTCTGTCATCGTCCTTCACGGTTTGTTGTCATAGTTCTTTGTAGTCTGGTATTAATGACATGACAGAAGCGTGGGCTAAAGCAGTAGCAGGTCTGGCTCCCAGGTTTATAGATGGCTCCTTCATATCCACAACCAAATGTGAGCTCAGAGAGTAGTGCTGAGCGATTAGTGTTATGAGGTCGGTTCTGTTTCGGTTCGATCATTCAAAAATAATCATGGTTTTCAATTTCGGTTTCAATAATTTTTGCAAACTTTAAATGCAATATGCATTATGTGGGTTGAATGCTGTAACACAGAATACAACTATTAATAAAAGTACCATGATGGTAGTGACGGCCCATTATACTTATTAACCATCATTTATTCACATGACTTTAATCAAATATTTCAGTTGTGTATATTACATTTGTTTTATTTGATTCATTTATATTCAATTCCAAGTCATATCTATAGAGCTGCTGCTTGACAAAATCACTATTTAATAATGTAGTTCTTAAAATGTATTCCTACCAATATCAAATCACTTAGATCATGTATTTTCAGGTAGATACACCGCAAAGCAACAGCTGCTCTCTAGATCACCTCACAATCTCGCATTCTTCTCTCTTCCATAGAAGCAGTAAAAGAAACAGACTGAACAAGTAGATGCGCAATGGATTATGGGTATTATAGTTAATTACCACATTTTACACGCTAAACTATGTAGAATATTGGCCTGTTGGAAACTACAACGCCGTACTACATCACACAGTTCAGTCTGGATCTGATTTATCTCTAGAGAAACTGTGCAATGTGCACACAAAATTTCTGTTAATCGTTCAGCACTATCAGAGAGACAGACCCCAGAGCGCCTCCACCCCCTTGACAAATTAAAACAAAACAAACATGGACAACACATAATCATCTCTCCAGAAGTTAGTTAGGTTGTTGTCGTGACAATGGCTGGGACCCTGATGGCATTAGGCGTGGCCTTGGCCTCTTTCTCAACCTGATAGGTGTCCGTGGAGTGGGGGGTGGTAGCGGTTCCCTCTGGCTGATCCGTCATTGGTCCATGGATCTCCTCGTCCTGATTCTCGACAAAGTATTGCTCCGCCTCCTCTGATAACCGGTTGTCCTCATCTTCCTCCTCCTTCTGCGAAGAAAAGACAAGAAGTTGTTCATGGAACGCACATAAACAAACATGTGAACCATCAATGCCCTTTAGGCATCCATTTCAAGTGAATGTGGCTCCGTCTTAGTGATCTCATAACTGAAACCCCAGCCAGATGTGATCAACGTGAGACTAGTACTTTCATACTGATTTAAACAACTGTATAGAGGCCTACCTCTTACCTCATCCTGTAATACTCGCAGAGCAGTGGTATTCAAACTTTTTCAGCGGGGACCCCCATTTCTTTTCAAAGGAATTGTCTGTAGAGCTCCGAGACAATTGTGTCGAGGCACAGATCTGGGGAAGGTTACCAAAACATGTCTGCAGCATTGAAGGTCCCCAACAACACAGTGGCCTCCTGCATTCTTAAATGGAAGAAGTTTATAACCACCAAGACTCTTCCTATAGCTGGCCACCCGGCCAAACTGAGCAATCGGGGGAGAAGGGCCTTGGTCAGGGAGGTGACCAAGAACCCGATGGTCACTCTGACAGAGCTCCAGAGTTTCTTTGTCGAGATGGGAGAACCTTCCAGAAGGACAACCATATCTGTAGCACTCCACCAATCAGGCCTTTATGGTAGAGTGGCCAGACGGAAGCCACTCCTCAGTAACAGGCACATGACAGCCCGCTTGGAGGTTGCCAAAAGACACGTAAAGGACTCTCAGACCATGATTCTCTTGTCTGATGAAACCAAGATGGAACTCTTTGGCCTCAATGCCAAGAGGAAATCTGGCACCATCCCTACGGTGAAGCATGGTGGTGGCAGCATCATCATGCAGTGGGGATGTATCTCAGCAGCAGGTACTGGGAGACTAGTCAGGATCGAGGGAAAGATAAACAGAGCAAATTACAGAGATCCTCGATGAAAACCTGCTCCAGAGCACTCAGGACCTCAGACTGGGGTGAAGGTTCACCTTCCAACAGGATAACGACCCTAAGCACCCAGCCAAGACAACGCAGGAGTGGCTTTGGGACAAGTCTCTGAATGTCCTTGAGTGGCCCAGCCAGAGCCCGGACTTGAACCCGAGAGAACATCTCTGGTGAGATAGCTGTCAGCGATGCACCACATTCAACCTGATAGAGCTTGAGAGGATCTGCAGAGAAGAATGGGAGAAACTCTCCAAATACAGGTGTGCCAAGCTTGTAGCGTCATACTCAAGAAGACTTGAAGTTGTAATCACTGCCAAAGGTGCTTCAACAAAGTACTGAGTAAAGGGGCTGAATACTTACGAATATTGTATATTTCAGTTTTTTTTTGTCAATATGGGCTATTGTGTGTAGTTTGATAAGGTAAAAAAAAATATTAAATCCCTTATAGAATAAGGCTATGACCAAATACTTATTTTCCACCATAATTTGCAAATAAATTCATAAAAAAATCCTACAATGTGATTTTCTGGATTTTTTCCCCTCATTTTGTCTGTCATAGTTGAAGTGTACCTATGATGAGAATTACAGGCCTCTCATCTTTTTAAGTGGGAGAACTTGCACAATTGGTGGCTGACTAAATACTTTTTTGCCCCACTGTATATATATTTTTTTAACCCATTGCAATTCCCCCGGGTGGCAACACCAATTTTGAATACCACTGTCGTAGTATACTAGAGTGTTTTTGACCTGACCAAGATCTGTTTCAGTTTGAAACGTAGCCAATAAAGTGGTGAATTGGGAGCTTTAACAGTGTGAGGGCCTTCTTGTTCTATACTAGTATTCTTTATATACCAATCCTCGACTTTGGCGATGTCATTTACAAAATAGCCTCCAATACCCTACTCAACAAATTGGATGCAGTCTATCACAGTGCAATCCGTTTTATCACCAAAGCCCCATATACTACCCACCATTGCGACCTGTACGCTCTCGTTGGCTGGCCCTCGCTTCATACTCGTCGCCAAACCCACTGGCTCCATGTCATCTACAAGACCCTGCTAGGTAAAGTCCCCCCTTATCTCAGCTCGCTGGTCACCATAGCATCTCCCACCTGTAGCACACGCTCCAGCAGGTATATCTCTCTAGTCACCCCCAAAACCAATTCTTTCTTTGGCCGCCTCTCCTTCCAGTTCTCTGCTGCCAATGACTGGAACGAACTACAAAAATCTCTGAAACTGGAAACACTTATCTCCCTCACTAGCTTTAAGCACCAACTGTCAGAGCAGCTCACAGATTACTGCACCTGTACATAGCCCACCTATAATTTAGCCCAAACAACTACCTCTTTCCCAACTGTATTTAATTTTAATTTATTTATTTATTTTGCTCCTTTGCACCCCATTATTTTTTATTTCTACTTTGCACATTCTTCCATTGCAAAACTACCATTCCAGTATTTTACTTGCTATATTGTATTTACTTTGCCATCATGGCCTTTTTTGCCTTTACCTCCCTTCTCACCTCACATTGTATATAGACTTGTTTATACTGCATTATTGACTGTATGTTTGTTTTTACTCCATGTGTAACTCTGTGTCGTTTTATCTGTCGAACTGCTTTGCTTTATCTTGGCCAGGTCGCAATTGTAAATGAGAACTTGTTCTCAACTTGCCTACCTGGTTAAATAAAGGTAAAATAAATAAATAAAAAAATTAGCATTTTTCAATGTCCCATCTAATATACCTGCAGCAGGCTCGCTCTCCCACCCTTTCAATTCCCACTTGTTGCACAGTGTTTCCAGGCTCTATATGCAGTAGCAATTTAGCCTGGGGATTAGGTTACTGTTACAACAACACTCTTATAGACACATGCAAAGAATCTATGCCCTTCTATAATTCTATACACTTTAGGCATCCCTTCCAAGACGTAAGCCCTCTTAGTGATGGCCCTCATCTGCTTGTTGTGTACATACCTCTTTCCTCATCCTGTAATACTCGTCGATGGCGTACTGGTATTTGGCCGATGTGATTCCAAAGAGCGAGGCCATCCTCTCCCCGAGGTAGTCACAAGCTGAAATACACATTCTGGAGTTTTACCAACAGCATAGTATTCAAGGCAGTATCAAGGTAGTGTACGGCAGGAGAAGGCCATCAACCCTAGAGGTTTATAATACATATTGTCTCATATCAGGCACCCACCTGAAACAGTGGAGGTAGCTGCTCTCCACATATGGAACCAGAAGTATGGGCCCCAGGTCAGCTTGTTCTGACACACAAACGTGGGTTATTACCAGGTTTTGGAACACATATTATAGGAAGTACAGACGTTAATCGTAAATTTCAGTAAAATACACAAACTAAAAACACGCACACACACACACACACACTTCTATTTAACACACTACACACCCTCACCGCATCGACAGGGGGGGACAGTAGGTCCTTCTTCTCTGGTTCCTTGTCCTCCCCCTCCTCCTCCTCGTCTGTACTGTATTCTTCCATGGTTTCTCCACTAGAGAAATGGATGATCCTTCGTGGGGCTTTCTCTTCTTTCTGATCCCCCTTCTCCAGGTCTCCCAGCTCGACACTCTCAAAGTCCTTCCCTGTGCTGGGGATCTGGGACACGGACACATACACACATACATACATACATACATACATACATACATACATATATACATACATACATACATACATACATACATATATACATACACACACACACACACACACACACACACACACACACACACACACACACACACACACACACCTTGTTGATGACAGGCTGCTGCTTACACACAATTAGATAATCAACCATTTCTATGTTTATCAATGTCCGAATTTTACATAGGCCTACCCGTAGTATGGCCTACGTTTTAAGCGTCAGCATGAGACGATGACAGGCACGAAAACATAGATGCACTGAATTGTAGTAACGTTAACTAGCTAACGCTAGCCAGCTGGTCTGAAAACACCGAAATATAAAGGACCGATAATAAACACTTTTCATCATCTTGACCTGCCGAGCCTACCTTCTCTGCGTCCATCGTTTGGCCCAAAGACACATTCACGTTGGTGAGATACAGAGATATTTCGGCCATGATGCCTCTTTCTTTGTATTCTCGGATGTTTAGTCTGCCCTACACACCCATGCTTGTGGGCATTTAAGCCCTGAACGATGCCCGGCAGGCAGCCCTGTCTCCTACGCTGCGTGCCGCCCCCAAGAACACAGCAAATCGCATGCAAGTAACACTATAGCTAACTCAGCTAGTCTTGTAAGCAAACGAGATAACTAGTTAGCTATGTAGTCTTGTTAGCAAACTAGCTTGTTATCTGTACTGGTTGTTAGCTTGCATAACTGATTTGTGTATAATTATAAGAGACAGTTCATATGTTGTGGATTACATTTACAGAGTAAGTGAGCTCCATTCCTGATCAGATTCAATTTCAGCCTTAGAAATTGATCAGATTCAATAGCAGCTTCAGAGGCTGATAAGTCAGGATTCTGCCTAGATACCATAGACAGCAAGACCACCTAGTTAACTAGCTAGCTCACAAGATTAGCCAAGTTAGTTGCTATGTTCCTTGAATTGGCTGTGGTCTTGGGGGCGCCGCGCAGCCTGGGCGAGAGCGCTGCCTGTCAGGCATTGTTCAGGGCTTAAATGCGCCATCACCTTCTTCTTCAACAATATATTGCTGTTCGCACAATTGAGTGTATGTCGCCACCTACTGGCTAGGAACATAACAATGGCAGTGCATTTCTTGCCATCTGTAATCTTGACTTCAATTTGTTAGGTAGCTGTGTGGTCTTAGAGACCACCAGTAAGGTCCTTCTAGTGTTTTGATACTGTGTTAATTCGCAGGTTAAATGTAAGTGTTTGCTAAATGTATATTCATGCTTTGTAGTATTGTGTACACTTTGCTTGTGACTCTTTTTATACTAGTAATTGTGCTTTCACCTGTGTGCTGTGCCATTGAGATACATTGAGAATTAAAACTGCTTGTGAAGACTGATTGTACTAGCCTCTTAGTGAAGAGCCACTGACAAGACCTGTGGATCTTTGTGGAATCCTGCCAGCCCCGTAACCCGTTTCAACAGGTTAGGCTGTTGATGCAGGGTGATCCTGTAAGAGCATGGACATCTCCAAATGGGATATTTTTTGTTGAAACAGAAGTAACCTGGTCAGGGACAGAGGTTGTTTCTCTATTGAAGCAGAGAAGTGACCATGGGAGGATATGACAGGGTTACGAGTTATGTGATCCCAGGGCACAATCCTGAGATAGAAAAATATATATATTCCTGCAGGTAAAACATTTTTTTTTTTAAAGAAAATGTATTAATCAGTGTACTGGTAAGATTTTGAAACCAGCTATAAATGTAAACCTACATGGGAAATTTGCATAACTTCCATGTGGGTATAAAATGTAAAATGACATAGAATAATAAAAAATTTAAAAATGATCTAATTTTAATTATAAGAAGGAAGACGTTCTTAATTAAACACTGTTGTTTTGCTCAAGGCTATTTGCCACAGATAAAATGACATCAAATCACGTTATATCTACAGTAGCTTTGATTGGACTGTAAAATAATTTTTAATCCTTGTCTTATGAAGAGAATTAATGATGAGAAATGATAGATAAAACGTATCGGTGCTCATCAGCCATTGGACAATAACATTACACAACAAGTTGGAAATCGCTAATTCAACAATGAGTGGTTTGGAAAGAATCAGTGACAGTGGCTAACTGCAAGCATTGCAAAACAATCACTAGCCTGCTATTCAGTGGAGTGGCTGTATGGTCCCAAATCTGGGATTGTGTCTCTTTTCCAAGTTTAAAATAATAAACGTTCAACATTGGCCATGCTGTCAATGGAGCATGATATGTGCTTGACTTCAGAGACAACTGGGAATTCCGGAAAAAATGAACTCCATCTGGGAAATGTGTGTTGAACAGTCATCCAACTCGGAATTGTAAGTTGGGAACTTGGGCCTCTTTCTAGAACTATGACTTGAAGATCAATGACGTCATCATGATTCAACCATGTTTTTTTCAGAGTTTCCAGTTCTCTTGAAAACACCATAAATCCAGAGATTGCCAGACTTTGATGACAAAATTTGCCCATGAAGGACTGCCTTTCCACTTTCCTGTTCAAGTGAGCACCACAAGGTGAGTCCAAAAATGTCTTGTATGCTGCTGAAATGATGTAATATGCCAGGGAGATATGTATACTGTAGCTAAGAAAGTAATACTGTGTATGTTGTGTAGTAAGCTGTTAGTAGCCCATTTGCCTCACCCTAATAATTTGGTCTATTTACCCCTCTTAATTTCGCTTACTGTTGACTTGGTGGTGCACATATAACCAATAACCTGTATTAGAGAAATGTAATCATCAAATGTTGTAAAGCTTTCATTGTCTGCTTATATGCCTAATTTATTTATCCTACGGTTCTGACTTGGTGTACAGGAAGAACACTGTAAGAAGAGCCCATGTTCTGAATTCTGTCACTGTACATTTCAAAAGTGCTTAACAAATAGTTACATAGACTACTTCTGTCCTAGCTCGCTCATTGATGTCTTACTTGAAATTACGGATTGCCTCTTATCCGCTTGTTGTCCCATTTTGCCATCATTTGTACATCGCAATTGGAAACCACATTTGTTTAAGCAAGTCAGCCATATCAGCTATGTTTTTTGAAAAGGCAGTAAATGAGGCTGAATTAACTGTTTCGCTGCCAGACAAGGCTCCGCCAGATATAGCAGTGGTAAGATGTTGGGACTGCTGTTAGGACAGCTTTATGTAGGCCCTACCAGTTTGTGGGCATCTGTTAAAGTGCAATTAATGTATTGTTTAGTGTTGTGTTGTGCAGTTCTGCTGGCATGCATCCCAATTATTATTATTTATTTTCCTTGCCCCACCAAGATTTACATGCTAAAATCTCCACTGGTACCACTCTGGCCCATGAGCAGTGGAAATCTGTTCCGTACACCGCCTACATTGACTCTGTTTTTTAAAATCATTGATGGGGCCAGCAGTGGCAGGCTCAGGGAGCTACTCCAAATGATGGACAGAGGGGAAGAGAAAGGGGTAGAGAAGGGGAGGGGGAGCCAGTGCTGACGGATGGGCTGGATGACAACCACCCACTACAGGGTAGGAACTTTGCTTGTTACAATGGCGGAAAGGAGGGATGTTTCGCATGAACATGTCGAAATGAATCTACCAAACAGAGGGCCGCGTGGGGGTGAGTTAGGAAAACCAGACCTCCACTGAAAACAACTCTCTACAACCCACATATGGACTGACGTGAGGAAGAGACAGTTGACACTCTTGGACAGCAATTAAAGATTTTTTTAAACCCCCATGAGGAGCTGATGGTTCGTCTCTTTGTCAATGGGGAGTCAATCGATTTTCTAGTAGAAACTGGCGCTGCAATGTCTGTCATAAATTCTAAATCTATGTCCAAACCTCCCATGTCAAATGAATCAGTCACCGCTGTGGGAGCCTCGGGATTGACTATGAAAGAGTTGCTCACGATGCCCCTACCTGTTAAAGTTGATAACACATGCATAAAACGTCAAATGATTTCTTCTGCATGTTGTCCTGTAAATTGGTCAGGAAGAGATCTTCTCTGTAAATTGGGGATTACATGCGATTGGTACTATGCATAGGACATACAGGATATTGATGGGTCACATTATGACCCTATAGACACATTTTCTCAACTGCTCGCAGTTACAGACCGGCTTACATTGCACCGCAAATTTCTCACCATTGACAAGAGATGTATAATATGAACAGAATTGGCTGACAGGGACCATACCCCAAGAGAGCTTACTGTGCAGTGACAGCCCAAAGAGCTTACTGTGCAGCCCCCATGTATAGTGGGCCTCAATTTTGTGCTCTGAGTGTGAAATTGACTAAAGAACAGGCTTTGTTGTATTTATTTAGTTGAGGGTGCCACATGTTTCGGTAGCTAAGACAGATATAGAAAGAGAAGCTATTGTGCCTTGTCCAGACTCTCGTTTTGTTAAAGATCTCAGACCTGTTAACGATGCAGTTTATGCAAGGACTGCTGTTGTACCGAACCCCATTACGATTCTATGTGCTGTGCCAACATCAGCTAAATGATTTTCAGTTGTTGATATGGCTAATGTTCTTTAGCATTCCGCTGGCATTTATGGTCTGCCAAAATCCATCTCGTTCCATCTTCTCCCACTGCCCGCCGGTGGGCTTCCACTCACTACATTCTGCAAATGTTCTCATCAATTTAAGATTTGATTTGAGTTTTCTGTTCCCAAAACTAGAATCAGTGATAAATAGAGTGGATAAAGGTTTGTAGACTTTCCCCTTTGGAAAAGTAAAAATAAAAAGTGACTTTTCAAATAAGTTACAGTACGTTATACATGACAATTTGTACTGACAATTTGTTAGTTAAGCTATCCCTATGAACCATTTAGTGTATCATTACAGCAGTATGTACTGGTAATATATGTTAGCTAGCTATCTAACGTTAGTTGGCTACTAATACATTGAACTTGCCAGTATATTAACTATATGCTATCTAACTACCCAATGGTTATTGACTTGATTATTCACATCATTCTTAGCTTAGCTAAATGGTATAGTCGTTGTGCATTCTCAATGGACATTGTTAAATCGACTGCTTTGTAAATTCGCAGAATAACTGATGAATTTAGGAACGCTCAACACCCGTTGAATATGGCCGGTATGTATGGGTATTCCAACACAGCGTGGGGATGTGAGTATGTTGATAAAATGTGTAGGTATGCTTTGATGGCAGGTTTGAAACCTGTTATCAAAATGGGTATTGTCCCTGACCTTAGAGATCCTTTTTATGTCTCTATTTTGGTTTGGTCAGGGTGTGAGTTGGGGTGGGCATTCTATGTTTGGTGTTCTATGTTTTCTATTTCTGTGTGTTTGGCCCGGGTGTGGTTCTCAATCAGAGTCTATCGTTGTCTCTGATTGAGAACCATACTTAGGCCTTTTCTTAGGCCTTTTCCCACGTGTGTTTTGTGGGTAGTTGTTTTCTGTTTTTGTGTCTGCACCAGACAGAACTGTTTCGGTTTCGTTCGTTCTCTTTGTTATCTTTGTTATTTCAGTGTTCAGTTAAAAAAAATCATGAACACGTACCACGCGGCATCTTGGTCCTCTCCTTCGAACAGCCGTTACAGAACTACCCACCACCAAAGGACCAAGCAGTGTGGAAGAGAGGACTGGACATGGGAGGACATCCTGGACGGCAAGGGATCCTACACATGGGAGGAGATCCTGGCTGGAAGGGATTACAGGAAAAGGGAACCAGCATTTTGAGGGAACACGGCTGGCAAGGAAGCCCGAGAGACACGGGGAGTGTGGCAGAGTCAGGTTGGAGACCTGAGCCAACTCCCCGTGCTTACCGTGGCGGGCGTTGTACTGGTCAGGCACCGTGTTAGGTGGTGGAGCGCACGGTGTCTCCAGTACGTGTTCTTAGCCCGGTGTGCTACATCCCAGCTCCCCGCATCTACCGGGCTAGGGTGAGGACCCAGCCAGGACGGATTGTGCCAGCCCTGCTCTCCAGACCTCCAGTGCGTCTCCTCGGGCCAGGATATCCTGCGCCGGCTCTAAGCACGGTTTCCCCAGTTCGCCAGGAGAACCCAGTGCGGCCTGTTCCAGCTCCCTGCACGTGCCAGGCTAGACTGGGCATTCAACCTGGAAGAGTGGTGCCAAGGCTACGCACCAGATCTCCAGTGCTCCCCCACAGCCCGGTCTATCCCGTGCCTCCTCCACGGACCAGGCCTCCAGCAGGTCCCCCCAGCCTGGTGAGTCCTGTGCCTGCTCCCAGAGCCAGGTCTCCTGTGTGTCTCCCCAGCCTGGTGAGTCCTGTGCCTCCGCCTGTCCGGAGCTGCCAGGGTCGCCCTCCTGTCCGGAGCTGCCAGGGTCGCCCTCCTGTCCGGAGCTGCCAGAGTCGCCCTCCTGTCCGGAGCTGCCAGAGTCGCCCTCCTGTCCGGAGCTGCCAGAGTCGCCCTCCTGTCCGGAGCTGCCAGAGTCGCCCTCCTGTCCGGAGCTGCCAGAGTCGCCCTCCTGTCCGGAGCTGCCAGAGTCGCCCTCCTGTCCGGAGCTGCCAGAGTCGCCCTCCTGTCCGGAGCTGCCAGAGTCGCCCTCCTGTCCGGAGCTGCCAGAGTCGCCCTCCTGTCCGGAGCTGCCAGAGTCGCCCTCCTGTCCGGAGCTGCCAGAGTCGCCCTCCTGTCCGGAGCTGCCAGAGTCGCCCTCCTGTCCAGGGCCCGCTGCGAGGGTCCCCAGTCCGGGGTCGGCGGCGAGGGTCCCCGCTTCAGAGGAGCCACCTAAGTGGGCCAAGCCTAAGGTGGAGCGGGGTCCACGTCCCGCACCAGAGCCGCCACCGCGGATAGATTCCCACCCAGACCCTCCCCTATAGGTTTAGGTTTTGCGGCCGGAGTCCGCACCTTTGGGGGGGGGGGGGGCGTACTGTCACGCCCTGACCTTAGATATCCTTTTTATGTCTCTATTTTGGTTTGGTCAGGGTGTGAGTTGGGGTGGGCATTCTATGTTTTGTATTCTATGTTTTCTATTTCTGTGTGTTTGGCTGGGTGTGGTTCTCAATCAGAGGCAGCTGTCTATCGTTGTCTCTGATTGAGAACCATACTTAGGTAGCCTTTTCCCACCTGTGTTTTGTGGGTAGTTGTTTTCTGTTTTTGTGTCTGCACCAGACAGAACTGTTTCGTTTGTTCTCTTTGTTATTTTTGTTATTTCAGTGTTCAGTTTAAATAAAATCATCAACATGTACCACGCTGCATCTTTGTCCTCTCCTTCCAACAGACGCTACAGTTATTACGGGGGTAGTGGACCAACATTTTTCAATGGGATGAAATTGTAAAGGAGGTTTTGAGAGTGGAATCCAATTCCGCTGCCTTTGCAGCCGTGCGTGTGATTAATACGGTCACAAAGAAAGCCACCCTGTTTTAGGTGTGGGGCCGTTGGTCATTGGTCATTGGAAAAGTGAGTGTAGGGGTAATAGAGCTCGAAATTGGCTAAATGTATTACTCAGTTCCATAGTTTGGGTAGCACCAGGGATTTAAGTAAGAAGGTAATGTCATCAAAAACAATCTGTTTCCATTACGTGGAACTGTGTAAAGAATTGAAGTAGATCCAAGTAAAAAAAATTCTGTACCGAATATTGAACTGATAAGCCAGCACCAATTTTTTGATGGTCCTAGCAGATTTGTTCAACAATCGGTTTAATATTTTGACTAGTTTACGTCCCAGGAACAGTTTGATTACAAGAGGGGCTCTGGGATTGTTTACTTTAGAAGGTGCCTATTCAGCTTGACGGGACTGTTTCATCTTATGTGTCTGAAGTATATTTCTAAGTATAAAAGTATCTGGATTCTGCCGTAAAGGGAGCTCCCAAATAAGTAAGGCCTGGCCATTGGTTTCTTTGTTTTTGCCCTACATTTTAACACACACACCAGAAAAACTCAACTGTTTTGAATACCGTGTTCAATTTATTGTGTAGAGTCTTTTTTAATTTGGTTGTAATCTGGGTACGCAGAATGATGGAAATGTTTGAAATGTTTTAAAATGGTTTCTGAGGTACAGGGAAAGAAAAGAGAAAGAAAACACTTAATGGATTTGAATGACCTTTGTTCTGACTTCCTAGTGATGCCTGATCACCCTCACTAGAAATACTGGAGACATTGGGTGAGATTTAAATGGACTATGTAAACACTAATAATTAGGAAGAAGTTTATAATTTAGCAATATCCTGTGTGGGATTTGGAACACAAGAAGGTGAGAGAGCACTGTCCCTGAATGAGGGAGACCTGTCTCTAGTCTATTTTACCATTACCATATGGGATATATTTATTTCCTTTTCGAGTTATTAAGAGTTGTAATTCTAATTTGATTTGTTATTCTAATTAGTTTATTTTTGATTTAACAGGCAGTGATGTTGTTTTTTAATAGGGCTAGGCCCCTTTTTTTCTCAATTTCCGCCTGAATGACGTGCCCAAAGTAAACTGCCTGTTGCTCAGGCCCTGAAGCCAGGATATGGATATAATTGGTACCATTGGAAAGAAAACACTTTGAAGTTTGTAGAAATGAAAATAATGTAGGAGAATATAACACAATAGATATGGTAGGAGAAAATCCAAAGACAAACCAGCCAGAATACATTTGTTTTGAGAGACCATCCTCTTACAATGGCAAGTATACGGTCATACGGAAAATGATCTCCCTGGATGCAATTCCTATGTCTTCCACAGGGTGTCAGCAGTCTATGTTCAAGGTTTTAGGCTTGTAACTTCAAAAAACGAATAAGAAATAACAGTTTTAGTAGAAGGACACAGTCTTGGAAATTCTGGTTTGAGCACGCCATTAAGAAAGGACGCACCTGCTAAAATCGGTTTCCTATTGAACATACTTCTTTCCGTAAGAAATATTATAGTTTGCATGTTGAATGAGTGGATTACTCAAATCGATGGTGCCAACTAAACTGTCTTTTTGGGATATAAAGAAGGATCTAACAAAACGACACTAGATGTTATAGCTGGGACACTTTGGATGACAAATCAGAGTAAGATTTTCAAAAAGTAAGTGAATATTTAATTGTTATTTGTAAACATATGAATCCTGTGCTGGTGGAAAAATATTTTGATGTGGGGTGCTGTCCTCAAACAATCGCATGGCATGTGTTCACTTTAATAGCTACTGTAAATCGGACAGTGCAGTTAGATTAACAAGCATTTAAGCTTTCAACCAATATAAGACACTTATATGTACCCAAATGTTTAATTAATGTCCATAATTTGTATGATTATTTCGCGGGACGCCAAGCCCTAAAATGTTTTATATCCGGTTGCCTGGGGCCCTTTGGTAAAAATGCAAATTTGTTTTCGTCACATCTGCCGATAAAAGGAAAAATATATGTTGGTAATGGTTGACAGTTACTCCAAATGGGTTGACGTTTTCCCCACCTCTAGTTTTATATAAAGAAGTGCATTGCTGTTGTTGTGTTTTTTTGTTTGTTGTTGTCTTGCTTCCTTAACAAATCCCATCAGATTGGGTCTGCTGTATCTCCCTAAGGGTTGGCCCTCTAACTCCCTGACCCTGTAACTGCAGTGAGATTGCCAAGATGGTAGGAGAATATAAGCCAATTTGGTAAAAAATGGTTTCAACTGTGTATTCTTATTCCCTTTGACATTTGTTTTAAAAATTTGTATTAAGAATATAGCTAGATGTAATAATTTGTCATACAGTAAATAATTTGTCTGGATTTCCTGATTCAGAAATGCCCTAAACTAAACTGTCTGTTTTTGGTCTGTCCTCTCTTATGGTGACCACAGATGGTATAGATGCATGGAAGGGATAATTTTACCAAGAACAGTGAACCTCAACCCTCCCTAATCGGCTGAAGTAATGGCGACAATGGCGTTCAGTATGGTCCTGCACCACTTCTACCTGAGTCCGAGCCAACAACCTGTACACAGCATCCAGTCAAAGCTATCAACTGCCTTTTCTCTCAGGAGTGCGACATTAGTCCACTTGGAGTGAGTATAGAGAGAGATCCCGTCAAAGCTATCAACTGCCTTTTCTCACATGCCTTTTCTCTCAGGAGTGCGACATTAGTCCACTTGGAGTGAGTATAGAGAGAGATCCCATCAAAGCTTCTTTGAACATGTGCCAAACAAACTGAAACACTGTCTGAAGAAGAACATGAAGAAGCGCCGGAAGGATGAATGGTGGGAGGGAGGGGGGCTGGTCAATTGTTAAAGTTTTCTTGTGCTTTTTATGGAGTTTTCTTAATGTTCTCTGAACAATTTGAGAACATTAATTTAAATTTAACCATGAAGTAACCTGTAGGAAACGTTATGCTGAAGTATTGAAATTCCCACTGAAGAATGTTGCTTTTTAACGGTCTCTGAACTATTATATTTGATATTATATTATAGTTACATTCCCAATGTAACCATGTTTGAACTTTTAGAAAACCTTCTGTTAAAGTAATGAAATACCAAGAAAATAACTTGTTTGTCAAGTTCCTTAAATGTGCTGAGAAAGTTCCAAACCCAAGAAACTATCCCGCACCATTCCCAGAAAGTTGCGGGAAGGTTGTATGCAA
The DNA here is from genome assembly GCF_002021735.2 of Oncorhynchus kisutch. NCBI lineage: Eukaryota > Metazoa > Chordata > Actinopteri > Salmoniformes > Salmonidae > Oncorhynchus > Oncorhynchus kisutch. The sequence continues at coordinate 15,594,295 of NC_034185.2, forward strand.
AATAACCATAGGATAGGCACGCTCTCTGTGCTAGCTGTGTAACGCTCGTTTGTGGTGGAAGAAGCGGAGGACCAATGCGCAGCGTGGTAAGTGTTCATATTTTTTTATAAAGTAATTGAACACTGAACAAAACAAATAGAATGACAAACGAACAGTCCTGTATGGTGCTGAAAAAACACTGGACAAAAAAGAATCACCCACACCACACAGGTGGGAAAAGGCTACCTAAGTATGATTCTCAATCAGAGACAACTAACGACACCTGCCTCTGATTGAGAACCATACCAGGCCAAACACAAAAACACCGCATAGAAAAAGGAACATAGACAACCCACCCCAAACTCACGCCCTGACCAACCTAAAACAAAGACATAACAAAAGAACTAAGGTCAGAACATGACAAGCTGGGTATTTTGCGATAATACTGTGTGGTGTGTTTCCAGTTCAGTGCCCAGTTCAGGTCTACATTAACTCCACCCTACCTAAAATAACCTTCTTGTTACATTAATTCATAGCCTTGGTAATGAATATATACAAAGGGAGACATTTCTACAGACTATTTTAACTGGGATACCTTCTTTATTTATGGGTGATAGATGGGCGACTGTGGACTAGACACACCCAAAGACGTGGAGGTAACATCTCTGCTCAGAGTTTGGTACATGCTGTAGAATGGACTTATGTTCAGTAGACCAAGACCCCAAAATTATTTTCAAAGGAAACCATTTACTGCAAATGCCAACGTTTACTGCAAACGAGAGTTTCTATTGGACAAATTCAGGTAGGTTGGTCTCCTTTTCAGTCCGTTTGCTTTTGTTGCCTTCCATTTGGTTCGTAGTAAATACACCCCCAGCGCAATAGAGACAAACCATTTATAATAGAGTAGTTAGGACACACACACACCATCCCTGGTGCCCTCTTTTCACTCACACTGAACCACTGTAGTCAAATACTAGATTTTGAGTAGTCTGCCAAGTTACAATGTTACAGGCATTGGTTACATGTTATTATAATGTAACAGGTTAGGTTACACAAGCTATCACAATGGAAACATCCACAGGTCGTGGTAAACACATTGGCCCACTGTACATACGGTCTACTGAGATGTAAGTCATCCCACCAGACAGAGCTTGTGTTACTCTAACTGTATCATGATGTCAACATGATGAAGGAAACTTCCCAGACTCCTGTAAGATCGAAGCATGCTATTTGACCCGTGAGGAGTGGCATCATGTGCCTGCGTCCGAAATGGCACCCTATTCCCAATATAGTGCACTACTTTTGACCAGAGCCCTATAGTCAGTAAGCCCTATGGGCTATGCTCAAAAGTAGTGCATCATTTAGGGAATAGGGTGCCATTTGGAACACAGACATGTGAGTTGCAGGTGGAGCAGCAACCATGGACACAAGTGGCAGGGGCTCCTGCCCCCACAGAAAGTATGTCAACCATTTCCTTAACATTCACTCCATTTGATTCAATGCATGGACATTTTCCTCTGGAAAGTATATTATTATAAAGTCAACATCTTAATGAATTGTGTATTTAAATATCCATATTCCAGACAGATGGAGAGAAATGCAATTGTGTGTTTAAAAGCTTATTAGTTAATTAAACAATATTCAATGTGTATGTACTGTATAATGAATAAATCAGGTCTTGGGAAATGTAAGGAAGATAGATATCTGTCTTATTCGAGAGGTGTTGTGCTTGACAATTATTCTCTCTCTAATGAATTGCAGCCAAGTTTCTGTGAAGTGAAATGTCTGCCAAGTTGGTCCGACAAGTCGGACATTTTACCCTCCATGCACCAGTATATTCTGCCTCAGGACTAAAACGGCTATTAAAACCAGTGCTGATGTACAGTAAAGGTATATCAGCCAATCTTAGTCTTTCGATCTGTCTTCTCTCTCTGTCTCTTTCTCTCTCCCTCTTTCATATTGTCTCTCTATAACAAACTATAACACATCAATTTGATGTATTTCCTTTCAGTTCTATTTTCAGGCCCATTACATGCACTTCTAGGGGTTCGGGTGATTCGCTGGTGCTGCCTGGACCTGTAAGTCACACGAGTCTGGTCATTACCCCAGATGAAGTTATTAGATGAATGAGACTCTGAGGTCATCCACCTTCTCTACTAAGCAGCCAAGACACAGAACGTGAGGCTTGGAAAAGAAAGATTAATCTACTAGGCCTAGTTGATGAAAAAGAGTGGAATTTGATATGCCATGTGTTATATTGAATTGAGAGGATCAAGTAATAGGCCCTAGGCTTAATTTGAAGACCATAGATTATAATTGTCACTGGTAGGATTTAATGTCTATGTATGCACTAGTAACATTCAGATAACAGATGAGCAAATTCCCAAAAAAAAAATTCCATGCCCCTTGGTTGATTATGACATCATAAACACTTAGCCTCTGTTACCTGATTAGTTTCCATGACAATACACTGTATCAATCACCTTCTGTGTGTCACAAACAAAATAGCTTCTGCAAACCTATCTGTCCCTAGATGAACTCCATGAATACCTGATAAGATGCTGCTGCACAGTCGGTTGAACACTGTAGCCTTGATTCTAGATACCCCAGGGTATTACCTAACCACTGGCTAATTCAACTTCTTCTGACACTTGACCTCTGTGACAGGCTGAAAGGAGTTCCACCATCTGTGCTGCCCGTCTTCTAGTTTGTAACCTGCTAAGAATATAGAACCATGTCTGCAATCCCAGGTCGAGCGACATCTCGCTCCCACCCCTCACCTATCAAAACCGTGGTGGTCTACAGGAACGGTGATGCATTTTTCCCCGGAAGGAGGTTTGTGATCAATCCACGCCAAGTGTCATCTTTCGATAGCTTTCTGAACACCGTTACTGGAGGAGTGGAGGCACCATTCGGAGCTGTGCGGAATGTTTACACACCTAGGGAGGGACACCGGATTCAGAGTTTGGAGACTTTGCAGCATGGAGAGATATATGTTGCTGGTGGGACAGAGCGTTTCAAAAAAATTAAGTAAGCATTTTTTATGCCATATATTCCACACGGTTAAACATATCTTCCTTTCTCTATGCAATAGCCTAATGTTAATAAATGATCACTTTTGTTATAGTCAAATGAAGAAAAAAAAGCCTATAGACTTAGACCAATATCGTGTGAAAGTAAAGATGTCACTTGACTCACATCGTTTTGGTGCCCTTTAGTTACTTTCACATCACTTTGAAGAAGCCCCAAAGAAAGAAGAGTGATGTGGTAAGTAAAGTGTCATTCAGGCGCTACATATTCTCTAACTCTCAAAAACTATAGAGCCCCACATTGGAGGTGTCATAATACCCAGAAAACCTTGCGGTCAAACCTTGCGGTCATACAGTTTTTCCACCATTCATTTTCCCCGTAAGGAATTTTAGAAACCCTTAACATAAGGGCTGTGTTTAATTTAGTCTTACCCTGGCGTGACATTTTGATAACCATGTAAATCTCTCTCGGACAAGGTGAGCTTTATCAATACATTCAGCTCTATTTACTGTCCGATTCCAAAATGCTAATTAGCATCAAAATCATTGAAATGCTAATTAGCATTATTTAAATGTTTTTTATCCACATCATGCCAAACTACAAATCCCTGCAAGTTCCTGCATATCATCTCTAGCTGACACCTTTGCTAACAGGTATTGTGTCATTTTAAAACTTACACAATTTATTCATTACTACATTTAGCTAACATTAGATAGTTATCCAGAAATTCTTACCTTTGCCTCGATTCGGCTGTTTTGTCCAGATCATCATTTGTAGTTCTTTATGATAGCCACATTAGCAGCTAATTAGCATTTAATTTTGGGGGGTATCAAAACGTCATGCCAGGGTAAGCCTACACAGCCCTAAAAATCCCCTATGGGAAAAATGAATGGTGGAAAAATGATTGGAACCATTTCTCTGTTTGACCACTAGGTTTTATCAGTATTACGACTCAAACTATGGTACTCTATTGGTGGCATTGCAACCTGGTCTCAGATTATTTTTATTATTCTGTACATTATTCTGTAATTTATTTATTTATTTTGCTCCTTTGCACCCCATTATTTGTATTTCTACTTTGCACATTCTTCCATTGCAAAATTACCATTCCAGTGTTTTACTTGCTATATTGTATTTACTTTGCCACCATGGCCTTTTTTGCCTTTACCTCCCTTCTCACCTCATTTGCTCACATTGTATATAGACTTGTTTATACTGTATTATTGACTGTATGTTTGTTTTACTCCATGTGTAACACTGTGTCGTTGTATCTGTCGAACTGCTTTGCTTTATCTTGGCCAGGTCGCAATTGTAAATGAGAACTTGTTCTCAACTTGCCTACCTGGTTAAATAAAGGTAAAATAAAAATAAATAAATAAACATAAATGCGGGACACCCCATTTAGTATCATATGTTACGGTTAGTATGGTATGCATTAATTTGTGGATGTCATCATTCATTTTGTATGATATGTTACGAATTATAATTAGTATAACATGTTATGAATTTACCAAAAGTACAACAGAAGGCTTGCAGTTGATGTACGACGCCTAGTGGCGGCCATGTTGGAAGACCACCGCATTAATTCTGCAGGACAACAACAGCCAAGTGGCTACTCCAAACTGCATGATAACAGTGTCTAAAATTAGTTGATTTTCCCCACAGTGATTATCTTTGGAGTATTTGGCTATCCTCATAAGGCATGAAACACAATGGGAAAAAATGTGACCCGTTTCAGGAATCTAGGCATATGTCGCAAGACTTCACAGGACAGCCATTTTAACCATTTAAATATAAAAAAAAATCTAAATGCGTTTTTTGGCAGAAATGCCTTCTGGAAAATGTGAACTTTCATATGCCTTAATAACTAATTTGTATGTCATCTGTAAATGCGGATCAAATTGTTAAATGACGAGCCTTGTTGTTTAAGCCACAGATAAAGGAAGCAACCTTCCCACTAGCCATGATTGGCTGAGATAATGAGTGGGCTGGACATGCCGAGAGAGGAGTTCGCATTGGTCTGCCATATAGAGGGCTTCTGTCTATTTGAGCTGGTCAGTCTGTGTTGGTAATCCTGTCTAACACGGTTTTTAAAAAAATGTATAGTGTAGTGGAGCTGCATAAGTGTTGCTCTCGACTTTCTGGAGGATCGAGTTTTGAAATCAGTGGAATTAGAGTATGATAGCTAAAGAGATGAAGTAAACACCTGTCTCCGGATTACATCTTCAAACCAAGGGCAACCGTAGCATGACATCCATGACAGGGAGACGCGTCCATCATGCATGATGATGAGGGAGTCTAGCGTTAGCTAGCTACATTTTCAGATATTACACATTTTATAATTTTGAAAGAAAGTGGTTTAATTTCAAACTCAAATATACTGTTAGCTAGCTAGCTAACGTTAGCTGGCTGGCTTCCTAGCCAACGTTAAGAGTATGACGTTATTATTCGTATCCCAGAACCGTTTGCTTTGTTAGTTAACATTTAACCTGGTTGGTTAGCTCCAAGCAGATTCATGCAGGGTAGTCACGACATGATTTGGCACTATATTCATTGTTGTTTAACTAGCTAACATTAGCTGGCTGGCTCGTTAGCTAACATTATGTGATGTGTGTGATCTTACACGTTGTTTACCTAGCTAGGTTCATTGTTTACCTAGCTAGCTAACTACATGTCTTAAGCTAAAGTGTACAACACCCGTTGAATATGGCAAAATAAAAGTCGGTAAAAAAGTGCAATGAAATTGTTGCCAGCAGAGCTGGTTAGGCTGTTTCCATGTTATCTAGAGGTTAACAAATCATTGGCCAAAGTATCAAGCGTGCGAGATGGATGGGGCTAAAGCTTAAAAAGGTGTGAATGATGCTGAATGGGTGTTGACAAAGAAGAGCTCTTTACTAGATAGCATAACATTCAAAGGCCATTTTCTCAAAAGTTTATCAACTTTCAAAGCAGAATTACTTTCTCAGTGTTCCTCAAAAGTGTAGTGTACCATTTTGTAGCTCTGAGTCGACTTTTATCCAATGCAAAAAAAATATGAAATTTTGCTACATAAGACCGAATCCAGGTGGTGAGTCACAAATATGATTACAGATTCCCTGCAATTATGAAACACCATTGGTGATACCAATGAGATAAGACTCAAGAACTCTCAGAAAAGCGAAGAAACCTTTATGCCTGTCAAGACCTAAACCCAGACAGCTGTCAGTACAGGGTCTACAATGATCATTTCATCACAGGTAAGGCAAGTCTGATTGATTTCGAGTTTAGTTTAGCTGTTATGCTAATCAGCTGTTTACAACACTACAGTACGTTTGCCAAAATTTGCCAGCTAGATTGCTTAAAGTCTAGCTATTAGCATGTGTTGCGTGAGTTACATGTTTGGGGAAGAAATTATTTTCACCATAAAAACTTTGCTTTATAACAAAGGATTGCATGCCTCTATCATCGCATTTACAGACTAATGTAAACCTACTATTCCTAATGTGATGAGTAGATTGGATAGTAATAATTTAGGCTATTAATAAGAGTGTAGTGGCATAGGCTTATAGGCTACATCAGAGATGTTTCTTTCCTTTGCACGGGAAAAATATGACCTTTGGTAAACATTTTATGCTACTACTACACTTTATATGACTGGAGACATTAGCATATATATATATATATATATACTCTACTGACACTGACAACAGGTCAATAAAAACAACCTTGTCTTGAATGCAGCCATGTAATATAGGCCCGAAAGGGGGTCCTGGCTAAAAGGGATCCAGCTTTTGTCAAATGAACGTCAAAAGTAATTTTGGGGGATTTTAGCTAACCCTTTTCTTAACCTTATCCTAATTATCCTAACCTGCTACGCTGATCCTCCTAACCTGCAGCGTACATTTTCCTAATCTGCTATGACATGTCAAATATTACGGTGATTTTACAAAAGATGGATCCATTTCAGCCATGACCATGAAAAGGGGAGACACAAATTCTACGATATGATGCCCATATAGCCTGGAGGACATTATTGTCCAAAAAACTTCAGTGGTTACCATATATTCATATAATAACCCAATGATAATTTCTTACGAACTTTATTCATAAGAGGAGGGAAAATGTATGGTCATAGGACTAAGGCCTCAATGGGATAGGACAACCTGCTGTGTTGACTATAGATATATTTCATCTTTATATGACTAAAACACCTGAATGAATTTAACACAACCAAACACTTAAGTGGCCTGATGGTATAGGTGACCTGAAGAAGTGACATTGTAACATCAGGCGTTTCATTTGTTGATGTACTATTGTAGGTTCACCAGCGGATCTTTATCAAGACACCCATGTTGACTGGATTCCCACCTTTATCAAGACACCCATGTTGACTGGATTCCAACCTTTATCAAGACATCCATGTTGACTGGATTCCCACCTTTATCAAGACATCCATGTTGACTGGATTCCCACCTTTATCAAGACACCCATGTTGACTGGATTCCAACCTTTATCAAGACATCCATGTTGACTGGATTCCCACCTTTATCAAGACACCCATGTTGACTGGATTCCAACCTTTATCAAGACGTCCATGTTGACTGGATTCCCACCTTTATCAAGACACCCATGTTTACTGGATTCCCACCTTTATCAAGACATCCATGTTGACTGGATTCCCACCTTTATCAAGACACCCATGTAGATTGGATTCCCACCTTTATCAAGACACCCATGTTGATTGGATTCCCACCTTTATCAAGACACCCATGTTGACTGGATTCCCACCTTTATCAAGACACCCATGTAGATTGGATTCCCACCTTTATCAAGACACCCATGTTGATTGGATTCCCACCTTTATCAAGACACCCATGTTGACTGGGTTCCCACCTTTATCAAGACACCCATGTTGACTGGGTTCCCACCTTTATCAAGACACCCATGTTGACTGGGTTCCCACTGTGAAGATCAGCAATGCTGCAGCAGCATCAGTTTCTACTTTGTCCTTTTCCAGATATGAAAGGAGACATCACTCAGTTATGCAAGATGGTTGTCATATGAATGATTCTGTTGTGCCATTTGAGTAGAGAGCACCTTCGCCTTGTCTTCATGACTAAAGTGCTCCCTTAAACCGTATGAAAATATAAAATGTAATTTGGAACATGTAAAATACTATTGTTCATGATATTGTAAACATACTGTACTTTAATAATAGGCTATATTGTTGTATGTGTGAAATTAAAATGATTTTGTCATCTCTGCTTTGCCCCATTGACTAAAAAAGTATTTCTTATAGCCCAACTATTTTCTTTATTTTACAATTTAAACACATTTAGAATAGACAATGTACCTGTTGTGTTAGTCTTAGGCAAACCATCTTCATTATCACAGTAGCACCTCCAAGTGCCACTCAAACCTTCTGGGAGAAAAGCATCTGGCATTGAAATTGGTGGTAGTAGTTGTGTGTATGTTTTAAGATAAGGACCCCATCATCTCCTACTTCCAGACATTTTACCACCTAGATTACAAGGGTTGGATTAGACAAAACAATTTCATGTAAGCACAAGGCATGTACAAAATACAGTATAATGGTGAGCCTCATATTCTGTACATTGTCCACCGGTATCATTTTTAAATTGAGAACATATAGCTGAAAAATATGTAGACAATGTGTGAGTTAAGCTATTCTCTGCTTCAGATGCACAATGTCAAGGGGTGCATGGCAAATGTTCCGTAAGGCTAATGCCATCATACTGCAGGGCAGTGGTTTCCAACTCCGGTCCTCGAGTACCCCCAACAGTACAGCTTATTGTAGCCCCGGACATACACACCTGATTCAACTTGTCAACTAATCATCAGGCCCTTGGAGTTGAATCAGATATGTTTGTCCGGGGCTACAACAAAAATGTGTGCTGTTGGGGGAACTCAAGGACTGGAGTTGGGAACCGCTGCTGTAGGCCTATGGCTGCATTGGCGTTGCCATTATCAGCTGCAAAATGGGTTCACATCGCTGATATACTAAAAACATTGTGACAATCAAATAAAACTAACTGGAGAGCTAATGACTGAACAGAAAAGTCATGTTCATTTGAAAATACAACGCAGAAACAGATTCCCTTCTATATTGCAGGATTGTGATCTGTGATTAATCGACATTAGTTAGTCTCGAATAATAGTTAAGTTATTATTAAAACAAGTTTAAACATTTAACTTTAAAAAAACAAACACTATTTCATATAATTTCAAAGTGTACAAGTAGGCTAACTAATATGTAAAGGTCAGACATTTTATTAACAAGTAGGCTACTATTATTATAATATATTTTTAAAATAAATGTAGGGGGTGGAACATCTTTAATATTGCAAATCGATTGGGCTTCTATCAATGTGACTGTCTGTATAATTTCCAATCCCACATATACAGTGCCTACGGAAAGTATTCAGACCCTGACTTTTTCCACATTTTGTTACGTTACAGCCTTATTCTAAAGTTGATGAAATATATTTTTTCTCGTCATCAATCTACAGACAATACCCCACAATGACAAAGCAAAAACATAAACACATTTTTTTTGTTAATTTATTGAAAATAAAAAAGTAAATATACATTTAAATAAGTATTCAGACCCTTTACTCAGTACTTTGTTGAAGCACCTTTGGCAGTGATTTACAGTATCGAGTCTTCTTCTGTATGATGCTACTAGCTTGACACACCTGTATTTGGGGAGTTTCTCCCATTCTTCTCTGCAGATCCTCTCAAGCTCTGTCAGGTTGGATGGGGAGCGTTGCTGCACACCTATTTTTAGGTCTATCCAGAGATGTTCGATCGGGTTTAAGTGGTTGGTTGGGTCACTCAAGGTCCTTCAAAGACTTGTCCCGAAGCCACTCCTGCATTGTCTCAGCTGTGTGCTTAGGGTCATTGTCCTGTCCTGAACCTTTGCCCCAGTCTGAGTTCCTGAGCGCTTTGGAGCTGGTTTTCATCAAGAATCTCTCTGTACTTTGCTCCATTCATCTTTTCCTCGATCCTGACTAGTCTCCCAGTCCTCGCTGCTGAAAAACATCCCCACTGCATGATGCTACCACCACCATGCTTCACCGTAATGATGGTGCCAGGTTTCCTCCAGACATGACGCATGGCATGCAGGCCAAAGAGTTAAATCTTGGTTTCATCAGACCAGAGAATCTTGTTTCTCATGGTCTGAGAATTTTAGGAGCCTGACACCACATCAGTCATTAGCTTCATCAATAAGTGCATCGATGATGTCGTCCCTACGGTGACCGTACATACCCCAACTAGAAGCCATGGATTACAGGCAACATTCGCATTCGAGTTAAAGGCTAGAGCTGCCGCTTTCAAGGAGTGGGACTCTAACCCGGAAGCTTATAAGAAATCCCTCTTGCAAGTAATTGTAATTGCAAAGTAGCTAAAAAGCAGTTGAAAAAAATCTGATTTGAACACGCAACCTTTGGGTTGTTAGACACCTATCCATCCACCCTGACCATCCACCCTCCTTTTCTTTTTGTCTTAAGTAATCTGTCTTATGTAACCATGCCAAACGTAACGTATCATACATGCATCATTTGAATTACAAACCCGACACTGTGTTTTAACATTTAGAAATGTCAATAATCATCGCTAGCGATACGGTTTTCGAAAACATATGGCCCCTCATCTTTCATCAGAGAGAAAGAATACACTGTTTCCGTATCAGTTTTGCACAGATCCGTTACAATAGGTGCCCCCAGCCGATTAAACTACACTGCCTTTACTCTTACCGAGTTACGATTACACACAGGTGTCCAGAGCATGCTAGATAGCTAATTGACATAGGTGGTCACCTCTTGTCTTCCGTCTGTTTTCCATAAACAAGTGCTGTAAAATGGAGATATGGCCATGTGGGAACGCTAATCCTAACCCTATCAAGGTGTGTATCAATTGAACCTGTTTTTCTGATATGAAAGATAAGGTCCTTATGCTTCCAAAACCATACCGCAAGCGATGCATGTTAATGTTCCGACCGAGCATCGGGGATCTTAACCAAACTCCTCCCTACAGAAGATGCCTTTGTCCAATGTGTAATGGAACTGAGAATCGTGATCATGGGCTATGTATTCTTTGGATATGTCCATTGCTGCCACCACCAGGCATACTGGAAAAGAGCATAGTATACATTCCAGCAATGAAATTATGCTGTGCAACATTGCTACAAGAAGCTAAAATATACCGTTGGTTTCCAGTGACAGTGTGTAGCTAACCTTGCAGTTATGAATTTCACATTTGTACATCAGATAATTGAAATAATTTTGAATACTATGAAATATTGTGAGATGGAGCTAGGGACAGAAGTCAGAATGAATGGGGTTGTGGTTATCTCTTTTTTTATCCCTCCTTTCAGATAAAACCAGTGGTCCATAGCAGAATAATCGTGCCTGCACGGTGGAGGAAGTTTCTCCATGAGTCATGCACTATCAAGTCAGTACCGATTTCCCCAGTCGTCCCTTTACTAATGGGACTCTCCATGGGTAGCGTCACAAACGTCACCCTATTCCCTATATAGCTAGTTCACTACCTTTGACCAGGGCCCATGGGTCTCTGGTCAAAGACACTGCACTATATAGGGAATAGGGCGTTGTTTGGGACGTGGAACACACACAGCACTCCATTACTAACAGATTCCACCCCTGAGTCAAGCTAATAGAAGACTGCACACATGCCTCATTGAACTGATTCAATTGAGATTGGATTGGAATTGCAAAGCCATTTGTATTTAACTCATGGTGTTCATCTAGTCGTGGTACAATCAGCAACGCTTGCACATCATTTAACTTTGAGAAGAAAAGCGAATGTCCTTGTAGGGTGATATTGTTCTTCATGTTAATAATGGCATGGTAATGGAGACAAAAACAGACACATAGTATGCTACAGCCTCAAGCCCTCAACAGTTGGGTAGCTATGGTGGAAATGAAGATTACTGTACATGTAGACAACCTTGTTGATGGATGGAGCCACTGAATGTTGTGTTGTTGTATTGTTTTGTTGTAGTGTTTTTACCAATGGAGATGTCTTGGTTCCTCCAGCTCGGATACTTATACCAAAGTATACTCTAAGGAGCTGGGAGAGAGTACTGGCCATGGTGACGGAGAAAGTGCACCTTCGCACTGGTGCTGTGCATAGGTAGGTCTACCCAGTAGACTGTATCTCTCAATGATTATCCACAGGCATTTTGTTTGGCTTTTTTTTTTACAACATTTGTATGTCCCAAATGGCAACCTATTCCCCATAGAGTGCACAACTTTTTTTTTCCAGAGGTCCTGGTCAAAAGTATTACACTATATAGGGAATAGGGTGCCATTTGGATGCATGACACTAACTGTAGTAACACCGCCGCCGCCGATTGTTAAACTATATACTGTATACTTACCAACCATGTATTTTCTGTGTGTTCTCTCGTCAGATTGTACACATTAGATGGGACCCCATTATCCGGCTCAGTGGAGCTAGAGAACAACCACTACTACGTAGCGACAGGAGTGGAGAGGTTCAGGCTCCTACCATACTCACACTGGGTACCCAGGAAAGGACTCATCCAAGACATCGGCCTAGGGTAAGTAATACATACCCTATGGTGCTTGGTCAAAAGAACAGGACTAAATATAGGTTGCCATTTTGTTTACAGACAATGTTTTGCTGTGTGTCACAACACAAAAAGGGTAAATATTGAATCCATCTGAAATATGTATTTTTCCCCCAGTGTCCACAGTGACTTTCTACCACCAGTGATGAGGAAGGGAAAGCAACACACAAGAGAACTGGTAAGTCCTCTGTAAGTGATAATGTTAAGAATGTTTTATCTGTAAAAGAAACTAAGCATTGCTTAGGCAATAACAGTAGTTTGTGTTGAATTATTGATAAAGTAATTTATAAAACTAGAGAGGTAGCTTGAAATGTTCATCTACAGCTTCAGAATGTTATAGTAATAGTCTGAGTGAAAAGATGCTCATCAGAATTGGATAGGATACTATACACTGTATGATTATAAGTTGGTTGATGTAATCCTGTCTATAATAAAGTGATCACATCATCATATGCATGTTGCCCTTTTCACCAACTACTAGTAGTTTGACTATGTCCTCTCTGAATATGGCCTATTTTTTATTAATGTTTTAAACTTGATTTAACTTGGGAAGTCAGTTAAGAACAGATTCTTATTTACAATGACGGGGAAAGTGGGTTAACTGCCTTGTTCAGTGGCAGAACCACAGATTTTTATATTGTCAGCTTGGGGATTCAATCTAGCAACCATTCAGTTACTGGCCCAACGCTCTAACCACTAGGCTTCCTGCTGCCCCAAAATACAGACCATAAATACAGACCGTCAATACAGACTGTCCATAGAGTACTGTTAATACAGACCGTCAATACAGACCGTCAATACAGACCGTCAATAGAGTACTGTTAATACAGACCGTCAATACAGACCGTCAATACAGACCGTCAATACAGACCATCAATAGAGTATTGTCAATACAGACCGTCAATACATATCGTCAATAGAGTACTGTTAATATAGACCGCCAATACAGACTGTCAATACAGACCATCAATAGAGTACTGTTAATACAGACCGTCAATACAGACCGTCAATAGAGTACTGTTAATACAGACCGTCAATACAGACCGTCAATAGAGTACTGTTAATACAGACCGTCAATACAGACCGTCAATAGTGTACTGTTAATACAGACCGTCAATACAGACCGTCAATAGAGTACTGTTAATACAGACCGTCAATACAGACTGTCAATAGAGTACTGTCAATACAGACCTTCAATACAGACCGTCAATAGAGTACTGTTAATACAGACCGCCAATACAGACCATCAATACAGACCGTCAATAGAGTACTGTCAATAGAGTACTGTCAATAGAGTACCGTCAATAGAGTACTGTCAATAGAGTACCTTCAATAGAGTACCGTCAATAGAGTACTGTCAATAGAGTACCGTCAATAGAGTACCGTCAATAGAGTACTGTTATTACAGACCGTCAACACAGACTGCCTATACAGACCGTTAATACAGACCATCAATACACTAAGTTCTGTTAATAGGGTGTCCTTTTAGAAAACAGCACTATTAAATGTGTGTATAATTGGGATTGAATCAGGTAATTACAGCATATATGACTCCTCCTGATACGTCCTTCTAAAACAATTCTCTGAAATGATTTGCGGCTTAAATGACTTCACATTGCAAATGAGTTAATGAAGCATGATCAAGTCATTGGAAGAGGAGAGCAACATCACTAAGGAGGAAAAGCATCTCTCTCTCTCTCTCTCTCTCTCTCTCTCTCTCTCTCTCTCTCTCTCTCTCTCTCTCAGATCAGATGAGTTATTGTTGGGCGCTAAGCTGTCAGTTTCCATGGTAATAAAGAGATATTTCACGTTGACCTTTTCTAAAACCAAAGAGCTGAGTCGGCACACTAGCTCACTCCCCTCAGTCATTTAAACCCTTATATCTGAGACACTTATCTTTATTCACACCGGGGTGTCCAGGAGTAGTGACAACACACAGTACACTGTGTGTGTGTGTGTGTGTGTGTGTGTGTGTGTGTGTGTGTGTGTGTGTGTGTGTGTGTGTGTGTGTGTGTGTGTGTGTCGTGTCCTTGCATGAGTGAGTATCATATGTTGTAATTAATCACAATAGAGATTGTTTGGCTCAAGAGGAATTAAGGATGTCGGTTGGTTGTGTTTTCACGCTAGGCCAATCTGTTGAAGGGCATCTAAAGCTGCCTGAACCATTCTGAATGAAAACCTCATCAATATTTGTTGTGGTTTGACATTAAAGCCACTTAACGTTTTTGATTGGACACATCATGCAAGGAGACACTTTTATACCACTAATTGGTTATTTCTACTACGTTACATAGATTAGGCTGGTTCCAAATGGCATCCTATTCCGTCTATAGTGCTCTACTGTTGTCCAGAGTTCACACACTGACTGAAACTATTTCAATATCTGATTAACCAGGACTTGAGATGGCAATACTCTTCTTTTCAATAAATTGAATATAATCCAGATGGGCTCATTAGCGTTTCACTTTTGGGGTTTTGCCAAGTCATGAACAAAATTAATCAATCTTTGATTTGAAAATTCTGCATTGCTTCAACTGATGTTGTCTTCTCAGTACATATCACACGGGGGCGACAGAGGATCGGCTATTGGCTCATCAGCCCTTCAGGGAGTCAACAACTCATATTCATTCTTTCTTTCTTTCATTCTTTCAATTCTTTCATTCTTTCATTCTTTCATGACTGTTTCTCTCACTGGCACTTTTTTAACTACAGCTACATCTTGTCTAATGCTTCTCGGCCGCTGGTGTCTGTTCTGTACAGTACATGATGATTGAAGTGCTGTCTGGCCCCATAGCTTTAGATCAGAGGTAGGCAACAGTTGGCCCGTTGTTCAAAACCGGCCTGCAAGTATATATTTTTTGCTCCCCCCAAGGTTTAAAAAATAATAAAAAAAATAAAAAAATACAGTACAATCACCAGGAATTCAGCTTAAAATTAGTTTAATGTAGGAAATATGTTCCCAGGTATTCCCACAACTAGAAAAAGAGATATGTGATTGTGTCTCAATGTAATCAAGGTGTAAATAATTATTTTCACATGCAATGTATTTTTTGGCTTAGTTGTGGTACATTTGCAGTGTACAATTATAATTGTGTTCCGGCCCCCTGACTATTTACTCCACCAAAAATTGTCCCGCGGCTGAATCTAGTTGCCTACTCTTGGTTTATATGTAATGTCCATGCTGCCCCTGCTGTGTGGCGGCCCTTCATATAAAGCTGTTTGAGAAGGGAGCCTATGGCGAGGTCATTAGCCCAGTCCATCACTCTATGCTGAGTGTTTGATCGTGCAACGCTGGCTGGGGCAGATAAATGCAATAATTCTTCTTACTGTAGCTTATCATTCATCAGATGTTTCTATTTCTTGACTGTTGTCAAGAAATGTATCAGATGTGTTCTATTTAATAGGCACTAAACATAACCCAAACAGGGATGCACTTACATGAATTTGATCATTAAAATATGCTTGTTCTCCTTTTTCGTTGCAAGTAAAGCCCCCTTGCCAAACCCTCCCCTAATTCGGACGACGCTGGGCCAATTGTTCTCAGCCCTTTTGGACTCCTCATCACAGCCAGTTGTGATACAGCCCGGGATCGAACCCGGGTCTGTAGTGACACCTCTAGCACTGCGATGCAGTGCTTTAGACCGATGTGCCACTCGGGAGGCCCCAGACAGAAATATTCTGTTCGCTAGAGTTTTTCTGCAAGACATGACTACTGAACTCTTCTACTTACAGCATCTTACCAGTGATCGTGATATGTGCTTGTTTAACCTACTTTGATTGAATGCACTGATTGTCAGTCGTTACCGTAGCTATAGCAGTTGGCTGGTATTTTCACTCAATGTTCATTTCTAGCCAATGTTCATTTCTCATTTCTGATGTGTCTTGTGTGATGTCCACTTTGACTTGCTGTGTGTAGTATAGTATTGTATATACAGTGTAGCCTATATTTCTGCCCTGTTTCCATCCAATGTTAGATCCACAATGTCATGGGGATCTGGATGAATTCATAAACCCTTCAGAGTGCAAATAGGGATTTATGAAGGTCCAAAATGGCATGTTATTGCCACAGGGAGGCTTGTTGGAAACAAAGACCTGTAAATATTGAACAGAATCGCAACCCCTCAAACCTAAAGCAAACAGGTGTAATAAACTGAGATGAATATAAATATCTTCGGAGGGTCAGTCATTGGCATTGAGAAATAGAGAACTGTTTGAACTTTGCTCCTAGTGTAGCCCGAGCCTCCGTCAATATCTGCCTGCGGTCTGAATAACCGATGCCTGCTCTTGCTACTCACTGAGGAGCGTAGATACAGACAGAATTCAAAGGAGTTGATCAGTGAACTTAGCCTAGCTCCCTGGGCTGCCTGTGTTTCTATAAGGTCTCTGTCCCAAATGGCACCTTATTCCCTATATAGTGCACTACATTTGACCAGAGCCTTATGAGCCCTAGCTGGTCAAAAGTAGTCCACTATGTAGGGAGTAGGGTACCATTTGGGACATATACATGGAGTCTAGCTAATAAACATCCTCCGGTTCCCCAGACACCACATTAGCGCACTAACAAACACCAATGCCTGCAGTGCAAGGCTTCAGAAAGACACACAAAGAAGATCAGTTCTCTTCACCCCTAGATCCCCCTGCGAGGAGTCAACTAAAAGCACCATGATGGAAGAAAATAAATAAAACATACACTTTCTATTCTTCTTTTCCTCTTCCCGTTCCCCAAAGAACAGGGAATATTTCACCCACAGACGCCTTGTGTAGATAATGCATGTGACATGCTGATTGGTTACCCTCCCACCCAACAACATCCCCCTCCTCTCCCTTTACCCTTCCTCCCCCTCCTCTCCCTTTACCCTTCCTCCCCCTCTATGCTTCCTCCCCTCCTCTCCCTTTACCCTTCCTCCCCCCTCCCTTTACCCTTCCTCCTCCACCTCTCCCTTTACCCTTCCTCCCCCTCCTCTCCCTTTACCACCCCCTCCCTTTACCCTTCCTCCCCCTCCTCTCCCTTTACCCTTCCTCCCCTCCTCTCCCTTTACCCTTCCTCCCCCCCTCCCTTTACCCTTCCTCCTCCACCTCTCCCTTTACCCTTCCTCCCCCTCCTCTCCCTTTACCACCCCCTCCCTTTACCCTTCCTCCCCCTCCTCTCCCTTTACCCTTCCTCCCCTCCTCTCCCTTTACCCTTCCTCCCCCCCTCCCTTTACCCTTCCTCCCCTCCTCTCCCTTTACCCTTCCCCCCTCCCTTTACCCTTCCTCCTCCTCCTCCTCTCCCTTTACCCTTCCTCCCCCTCCCCCTCCTCTCCCTTTACCCTTCCTCCCCCCCTTTACCCTTCCTCCTCCTCCTCTCCCTTTACCCTTCCTCCCCCTCCTCTCCTTTTACCCTTCCTCCCTTTACCCATCCTCCCCTCCTCTCCTTTTACCCTTCCTCCTACTCCTCTCCCTTTACCCTTCCTCCCCTTCCTCTCCCTTTACCCTTCCTCCCCCCCTCCCTTTACCCATCCTCCCCTCCTCTCCCTTTACCCTTCCTCCCCCCCCCCTTTACCCTTCCTCCCCCTCCTCTCCCTTTACCCTTCCCCCCTCCCTTTACCCTTCCTCCCCCTCCTCTCCCTTTACCCATCCTCCCCTCCTCTCATTTCTTCCATTAATAACTGGCCGTGGGGCTGCCATAAAAAGACAGATATTCCCAGGAACTATTTTTTTCCCCTCTGAGCACATTAGCATTTTTCCTGTTTGATCAGGACTGCTAAATGAGACGAACGCTATTAGACATTAATGGCTGCTCCAAATCTATCAATAAATTATTAGTTTGCAGTGCACTGATTGGCTGTGCATGAGATGTATTGGAACCAGACTCATTCAATGGGCCAGTCACTGGGGAACAGCTAAGCTAATCAGCACCACCACCTCAACAACAGAGCACTGGTAGAAACAAAGAGCCAGACATTAAAAAACACACGTTGGCTTGGCAGTCTGAATGATTTCATAACAACAGTGGGTGTAATTCATTAAATTCATCATGTTTATTTAACTCTGTGCATGGCATACAGTGTAGTTGAATATTAATCATGGTTCTCCATGATCAGTTACTGTACCCAGTCAGTCAGTCTTTAGTCAGTC
This sequence comes from Oncorhynchus kisutch, assembly GCF_002021735.2. Taxonomy (NCBI): domain Eukaryota; kingdom Metazoa; phylum Chordata; class Actinopteri; order Salmoniformes; family Salmonidae; genus Oncorhynchus; species Oncorhynchus kisutch. Next base: position 15,613,037 of record NC_034185.2, read on the forward strand.
TTTAGTCAGTCTTTAGTATGTGTGCAAGATTCTCTTATTGCCACTGTCAGTGTCAAGTCAATGTATCCCACGAGCCATGAAAACCAGGTCACATTCTATGTAGATTAAATTCCCCAAGTAATCAAAATGGTAACCTTTGCAATTACACTGCAATAATTACACTGCGCCTGCTTGCTTAATCTGTCATTCTGCCCCTGAGCAAGGCTGTTAACCCACTGGTCCTCAGGCACCGAAGACGTGGATGTGGATTAAGGCAGCCCTCCTCACCTCTCTGATTCAGAGGGGTTGGGTTACATGTGGAAGACACATTTCATTTGAATGCATTCAGTTGTACAACTGACTAGGTTTCTCCTTTCCTTATGTAACTTCAATACATAGATATATGTTAAGGACACTTATTTCAAAGTGGGACCAAACCACAAATAAGTGGATTCAAACGTCATACTAATCAATGTTTTTATCATGTATAAGGTAACAGGTTTGAATTCCAATGAGGGACATGTAGTGAGACAGTCTGAGACAAGTTGTGCATCCCAAATGGCACCCCATTCCCTATGCAGTGCACTACTTTTGGCCAGTGCCCAGAGGGACATAGGGCTCTGGTCAAAAGTAGTGCACTATATAGGTAAGAGGTTGCCATTTGGGAAGCGCACAGGTTACTGCATTAGAACAAAATTCTCATGCATAGAGATGCATCAGAATCAGTAGATATATATCTCTGTATAGGAATGTTCACTACAGAGCCCCCCAGCAGTGGTGGTAAAAGTACCCAACTGTCATACTTGAGTAAAAGTAAAGATACCTTTTAATAGAAAATGACTCAAGTAAATTTGAAAGACACCCAGTAAAATACTACTTGACTAAAAGTCTAAAAGTATCTGGTTTTAAGTATACTTAAGTATAAAGTAAAAGTCAATGCTATAAATCCTTTCAAATTCCTTATATTAAGCAAACCAGACGGCACAATTTTCTTGTTTTTTATTTAAAGATAGCCATGGGTACAGTCCAACACTCAGACATCATTCACAAACAAAGCATTTATGTTTAGTGAGTCCACCAGATTAGAGACAGTAGGGATGACCTGGGATGTTTTCTTGATAAGTCTGTCAGTTAAACCATTTTCCTGTCCTGTTAAGCATTCAAAATGGAACGAGTACTTTTGGGTGTCAGGTAAAATGTATGGAGTAAAAAGTACATGATTTTCTTTAGGAATGTAGTGGAGTAAAAGTAAAATTAAAAATAGTATGAATAGTAAAGTAAAGGACAGATACCCCCCCAAAAAAATACTTAAGTAGTACTTCAAAGTGTTTTTACGTATTTACTTTACACCACTACCCCCCAGTAGCTTTGTTCTATGTGTAGTTTGCAGATCACAGACAACAGGCAGACTCTGTGTTCTACCCCAAGTCTGAGAGAGAGAGAGCTGCCATGAAGCAGCAGCCAGTCTCCACCACCTCAACCCCTCTCCTCCTCCTCTCATCAGGGGGTATGTAACACACGCATGCCATCACTCACCAGACACATGTCTCTCTCCCGCTTAATGCACCTCCATCTCTTTTTAGTGTGTGTTTTCATGCGTACAAATGTGTATATAGGTGTGAGGGCCCCGGTGTGAATACACTCGAGAGCCCCTCTGTTAAATCATAGCAAAGGTGTCCCGGGCGCCAGAGAGAAAGTTGGCGACGCTGCAAGGTGAATATTTTACCTCATCTCAGCCTCAAATAGGATCATAAATGAATTCACTGCTAGAGTCTTGTCAACCTTGCCTGATATGGCTCTCTTCTGTTCTCCTTCTCTTCTCTTTTCTGGGTGTTCTATAGGGTGGAGGCAGGATGCCAATCAATCATTCTTTTCATCACAACTCCATCAGACAAGAGATTGTTGTGGATGGCTTTCTGCATTTTAATAATGGCTATACTGCTGTCTATTCGTTGTCTGCATTGTCGACTAAAAGACTATTCTTATTCGTGATGGCCGGAGAACCAAATGGCCCCCTATTCCCTATAGGGACTACGGCTACTGTACTTGGGAAATAGATTTCTATTTGGGACACAAATGTTCCTTCTGATATTATTTTTATCACATAGGCTACATGTGTATTAACAGGAACATGAACATGACAATATGAACATGATTAAGCTATCATTGCACCTATATAAGAATGGTGCTACCATAGCTGGTGGCCGAAGTACTGCTTTCTGGTTAGCACAAAAGACATTGCCATAGACATGTATGGCATTCAAGAGCGATAGCCTAACAATTTAGCTAGCTAAAAGTTTTTGGGATTGTACAAGCATCTTAAAGAAAACCAAGACCCGCACACTACTCTTTTCCGTCATAACTTTAGTTTATTTAAGCTTACTTATTTGCCTATGGCCTTCGTCAGAGCTTCTGTGGGTAGAGACAGGAAGGAGCGCTCAAGCCAACCGTTTAGGTTTGAGAACAGAGCCTGACAGTGTAAGGAAGTGGACAGGATGTTAACCCTGACTGACAGGCTCATTGATTAGGTCACAGTTAAAGGAGAAATAAGAGAGCGCAACAGAGGATGGTACCACAGACAGACGGACTTGGCTGTGACCCAAATGGTACCCTACTCCCTATAAAGTTCCCACAGGGTTCTGGTCAAAAGAAGTGCACTAATTAGGGACTAGGGTGCCCTTTGGGCCCTAGGTGGCTGACTGACTGAGTGTCATTAGAAGGACTAATGGTGATTAATGGTCTGGTTGGTCTCTCCTCAGAGGACAGTGTGTTCAAAGCCAAATCAAGGAGGAGGGAGACGGTCGGGGTGGCAGAGATACAAGAGGATGGACAACTAACAGTGGACCTGCCAATCGACCAGGTAACATGGTGTGCATCCCAAACGGCACCCTATTACCTATTTATTGCACTAGTTCTGACCAGGGCGCATAGATATAAGGGTGCCATTTGGAACGTGTCCATGGATGGACCCACAGAGATATGAACATTTAAACACAGTCAATATAGGAAAGAGAAATAAACAGCTGGGTGAAATTATAGGGGCTGCTTTTAAATTCCAAGCAAATAGACTAGACTTTAGAGAGACATTTGCCTACTGTAAAGTGTGTGTTCTTCTGAACATGTGAGATAGTAACATCAGAGGTTGGACCCTGGCAGGTGGAGGCCAAGGTGGTAGAGGAGCAGTGTGATGTCATCATGGCGTTGTCTCCTCAGCAAGACAGTGGTGGAGGTGAAACGTTCTGCTCTATAGTACCGAAGTCAGCCAGCTCCAAGAAGGTCAGTCTTATTGTGTGCACACACACGCACACAAACACACACACACCACACCACACAGCCTGGTCTCATAGATTAGACGTAACATAGTAAACATAAATTCAGGACACTCAAATTAGTATGATATGTTACGTTTGGTATGGTTACTTAAGGCAAAAAAGTGAAAGGCGAGTGGTTGGTCGGGGCTAGTGTAGGTAAACTTTTGTCTTGAAGCCCAAAGGTTGCATATTCGAATCTCACTATAAACAGCTTTTGCATTTGAGCTAATTAGCAACTTTTCAACTACTTACTACTTTTAAGATACTTTGCTACTAGTTAGCATATTAGCTAACATTAAGCCTAAACTTAAAACCCTTTAACCTGTTGAGTGTAGGAGGCAGTATTTTGATATTTGGATGAAAAAACGTACCCAAATGAAACTGTCTATTTCTCAGGCCCAGAAGCTAGAATATGCATATAATTAGAATCGGATTAGGATAGAAAACACTCTAAAGTTTCCAAAATTGTCAAAATATTGTCTGTGAGTATAACAGAACTGATATTGCAGGCGAAAACCTGAGGAAAACTCCCTGTTCCATTGCATGCCTTCCCTCCATTTAAAGGGACATCAACCAGATTCATTTCCCTATGGCTTCCACATGGTGTGAACAGTCATTTGAAAAATGAGCGAGAACGATCACATCGTGTCAGTGGATGGCTTGGTGTCACCAGAGTTTTGCATGCGCAACAGCTTGGAGCAGACATTTTCTCTCTCTCTCCTATTGAAAAAGCTACGGTCCGGTTTAAATATTATCGATTATTTATTGTAAAAACAACATGAGGATTGATTATAAAAAATGTTTGACATGTTTCTACGAACTTTACGGATACTATTTGGAATTTTCATCTGCCCGACATGACCTGCATGAGCCGGTGGATTACTAAACAAAACGCGCCAACCAAATGGAGGTTTTTGGATGTAAAATGATCTTTATCGAACTAAAGGAACATTTATTGTGTAACTGGGAGTCTCGTGAGTGCAAACATCCGAAGATCATCAAAGGTAAGCGATTAATTTTTATTGCTTTTCTGACTTTCGTGACCAATCTACTTTGCTGCTAGCTGTTTGTAATGTTTTGTCTGTTGAGAGAGATGTCCTCACATAAACGCTTTGTTTGCTCTCGCTGTAAAGATTTTTTTAAAATCTGACACGCCAGGTGGATTAACAACAAGCTAAACTGTGTTTTGCTATATTGCACTTGTGATTTCATGAAAATTAAATATTTGTAGTAATTTAATTTGAATTTGGCGCTCTGCAATTCAGCGGATGTTGACGAAAATGATCCCGCTAACGGGATGGGTGTGCCAAGAAGTTAAGCTAACCCTTCCCTTTAACCCAATTCCTGAACATAACCTTAACCCTAAATCCTAACGCTAACACCTAGCCTGGGTAACATTAGCAAGCTAGCTAACGTTAGCACCTAGCTACCTAGATAACGTTAGCCACAACATATTTGAATTTGTAACATATCATACATTTTGCAAACTCGTAACATATGGTACTATTGGCAACTTCGTAACAAATTGTACATTTTGGAAATTCGTAACATATCATACGAATTGTAATTTGTAACACATGATACTAAATGGAGTGTCTCGGATTTACGTACAGAATAATATGAAATGCTCTCAGACCAGGTTGCACCACACACACTCACTCCCATTGTCCCCATCGTCCCTGTCCCCTCCCCAAGGGACAGCCATGTGGTGCAGTCAGTGGCTACATCCCAAAAAGCACCCTATTCCCTATATAGTGCACTACTTTTGACCATGGCTCATACGGCTCTGGTCAATGTTGGGAATAGGATGCCATTTGGGACACGTATTTGCTTCACAGACCCTGGCCGTTGCAATGAACTAGATGGATTTGTTAGTTCCACATAGAGGCCATAGACAGAATGCCAACCGTAGCTGTTTTATCAGTGGGAAGAAACAAGAACATTTATTTTTTACTCAGCATCTTTAATTAGGGAGTGACTCCCTGGGCTCTGTGCCCTCCGCTTTTGGAAGCTTTATGTGGAGGCATTTGTGTCCGGTTCCATTGGTATCCTATTTGTTTAAACTATTTCTATACTTTTATACTTTTAAGATTTCATTTGACTTTTTTATTTTCAAACATCACAGGACAGAAACTAAGACAATACAATATCCCAAACAACAACCTCATCTATCTTTATTAGAGCGATGTATCTTGACTGGTGATGTACTTTCTTGTACTGTAGGCCTCGGCCAGACTGACCAGTGCCTTTCCTGAGCAGTCAGCACCCCAGGCCGGGCCCCCAGAAACGGGTCGAGACCCGAACCCTCACCCACTCCCCCGCAGGGACCAGCCCCACCACACCTACCAGAGACACAGAGCCCCTACAGACACATGGCAAGACTGAACCACAGGTACGTGAATACTTCATTGAGTAATGGAAAGGTGAGCGATAGGGACTCAAAACACAGTGGTGTCCGCAACTCAAATGGCACAACAATATTCCCTATATAGTGCACCAGGGGTACAACTTACACTGGGGGCATTTTTGCATTTTTGTCCACACCAGTTTTACTTTAGCTTTTTTCCTATTTTGTTGCCTTACAACCTAGAATTAAAATAGATTTTTAGGGTGTTTGTATCATATGATTTACACAACATGCCTACCACTTTGAAGATGCAAAATATTTTTTATTTTGAAGCAATCAAGAAATAATTAAAAAAAACAGAATACTTGAGCGTGCATAACTATTTACCCCTTGAAGGTCAATACTTTGCAGAGCCACCTTTTGCAGCAATTACAGCTGCAAGTCTCTTGGGGTATGTCTCTGTAAGCTTGACACATTTTATTTCACCTTTATTTAACTAGGCAAGTCAGTTAAGAACAAATTCGTATTTTCAATGACGGCCTAGGAACAGTGGGTTAACTGCCTGTTCAGGGGCAGAACGACAGATTTGTACCTTGTCAGCTCGGGGGTTTGAACTTGCAACCTTCTGGTTACTAGTCCAAAGCTCTAACCACTAGGCTACCCTGCTACCCTCATCTAGCCACTGGGATTTTTGCTCCAGCTCCTTCAAGTTGGATGGGTTCGCTGGTGTACAGCAATCTTTAAGTCATACCACAGATTCTGAATTGGATTGAGGTCTGGGCTTTGACTAGGCCATTCCAAGACAATTGAATGTTTCTGTTTAAACCACTCGAGTGTTGCTTTATCAGTATGCTTAGGGTCATTGTCCTGCTGGAAGGTAAACCCCCGTCCCAGTCTCAAATCTCTGGAAGACTGAAACAGGTTTCCCTCAATAATTTCCCTGTATTTACCATTCACCATTCACCATTCCTTCAATTCTGACCAGTTTCCCAGTCCCTGCCGATGAAAAACATACACACAGCATGATGCAGCCACCACCATGCTTCACTGTGGGGATGGTGTTCTCCGGGTGATGAGAGGTGTTGGGTTTGCGCCAGACATAGCGTTTTCCTTTACGGCCAAAAAGCTAAATTTTAGTCTCATCTGACCAGAGTACCTTCTTCAATATGTTTGAGGAGTCTCCCAAATGCCTTTTGGCAAACATTTTAATAAGCAATGTCTTTTTTTCTGGCCACTCTTCTGTAATGCCCAGCTCCATGGAGTGTATGGCTTAAAGTGGTCCTATGGACAGATACTCCAATCTCCGCTGTGGAGCTATGCAGCTCCTTCAGGGTTATCTTTGGTCTCTTTGTTGTCTCTCTGATTAATGCCCTCCTTGCCTGGTCCGTGAGTTTTGGTTGGCGGCCCTCTCTTGGCAGGTTTGTTGTGGTACCATATTCTTTCAATTTTTTAAATAATGGATTTAATGGTGCTTTATAACCCAACCCTGATCTGTACTTCTCCTCAACTTTGTCCCTGACCTGTTTGGAGAGCTCCTTGAACTTCATGGCGCCGCTTGCTTGGTGGTGCCCCTTGCTTAGTGGTGTTGCAGACTCTGGGGCCTTCAGAACAGGTGTATATATACTGAGATCGTGTGACAGATCATGTGACACTTAGATTGCACACAGGTGGACTTTATTTGATAAACTATGTGACTTCTGAAGGTAATTGGTTGCACCAGATCTTATTTAGGGGCTTCATAGCAAAGGGGCTGAATACACATGCACTCACCACTTTTCTGTTTTAAATTTTTGTATTTTCTTCTTAAACAAGTACTTTTTTTCATTTCACTTCACCAATTTGGACTATTTTGTGTATGTCCATTACATGAAATCCAAATAAAAATCTATTTAAATGACAGGTTGTAATGCAACAAAAAAGGAAAAGCTCCAAGGGGGATGAATATTTTTGCAAGGCACTGTATCATTGGAATGTGATACGAGGCAATAGTGTGGATATATACAAAATAAAAATGATAATATATGCCCCCCCACTTCTAAAACCAAAGTTGCGCACCTGTAGTGCACTTCAAAGTAGTGCTCTATAAAGGGAATAGGGTGCCATTTGGGATGGATCATTTGTTCAGAGCAAGAAACACATCTGTGTCAGAGAAAAACTTTTAATTCAGTAACAATATCTTGAAATAGATTTTTGCATTGTAAGCTGAGAGGAAGTATCTTCAGCATTGTCAATAGTGATGGAAATGGCTTACTGTTATATATCCCGCTCAAACGGACATTCAACTGTAAGCTGTTTACCTACTCTACCCTCACACAGCCTTACAATCCATGAAGAGAATTTACAACAGGGAGAGCAAGGTTAACATAAAGCCCCATTTTCTCCTCATCACAATCATTTATTTAGATTTAATGGTATCGGCTGCTTTATCCATCAGTCAACAGTGCATTTCTTCTTAAGTAATAACGTGAGATATGCCAATACAGAGAGGGGATGCCGGATCAATTGTCGCTCTCCTCAGAAATTAGCAATACAAAATCAAATAGCCATCGATCCGTTCCTCATTGATTTCCTTTAGTCTTTTCCACTGCAATTATCTCTCGTCCATCTCGCTGTGTTTTCTGGTTCCTATCCCGTCGGCTCAGTTTAGCTGCTCTCCAGGCTCTCTCTGAAGCTCAAGGTTAACTTTAATCAACCTCAGGCACTGTCACCGGCAGGCTGCAAGCTACAGCCCTGGAGCCTTCTGGTGTGTGTGTGTGTGTGTGTGTCCATCCAGCCTGCAGGCTCTGTTCCTCTGGGTCCCTCCAACTGGATCAGAGAATTAACTCTAGTGTTCATGAAGCACTTACTCACTGAAGTATACTACAGCACTCATTACTCACCCCCAGCTCAGGGGGTCTCTACCACAGGCCTGTACTTCATGAGCTCCCTCGCACATGATTCTCCAGCTCAGAGGGCTTCTATTGAGGATGTGGGTTCTCTGTCCCCCATCTCCCGTTGGTCCTTTTTTTATTGGATTTTTTATTTCACCTTTATTTAACTTGTAAGTAAGTAAGTTAAATAACTTATTCACAATGACGACCAACCCCGGCCAAACCCGGACGACACTGGGCCAGTTGTGCGCTGCCCTATGGGACTCCCAATCACAGCCTTATGTGATATAGCCTGGATCAGGCTGTCCTCAAGGAGGCTCAGAAAAGGCCGGACGTCCACGGCCACCCACCTTCCTCCAGCCATCATCATTGGTCGTTCCATGGTGAGGCACACCTTGGTTCCTGGAGCAAAGACTCTGTGCTACCCGGGGGCTATGGTGAAGGATATAGTAGCTGCTGCTGCTACTGTAGTGCATGTGGTATCAAATGACATCAAAAAATGTAAATCATGATTTTATTGTTCTGATCAACACCCTAAAAGGCTCTTGCGGTTGCAAAAGGTTCAGCAGGCTCTTAGCACTTTAAATCTTGCTCAAAGACTACTGCCACTCTGTTGGCATAACTTTTATAGATAGCTTTGAAACCTGCTAAGCTTACAAAAAGTGTGTGCCCTCAGGCCTGGAAGGAAAAGTCAAAAGTCATACCCCTCCCCAAGAAAAGTAAAGCACCCTTTACTGGCTCAAAAAGCCGACCAATCAGTCTGTTACCAACCCTTAGTAAACTTTTGGAAAACATTGACCAGATACAATGCTATTTTACAGTAAATAAATTAACCACAGACTTTCAGCACCCTTATAGGAAAGGGCATTCAACATGAACAGCACTTACACAAACTATTGATGATTGGCTGAGAGAAATTTATAATAAAAAGATTGTGGAAGCTGTTTTGTTAGACTTCAGTGCATCTTTTGACACTTTACACTATACTGTGGTTTGAGAGTTACCTGTCTAACAGAACACAGAGGGTGTTATTTAATGGTAGCCTCTCCAACATAATCCGGCATTCCCCAGGGCAGCTGTCTAGGCCCCTTACTTTTTTCAATCTTAACTCATGACCTGACACTTGGCTCTGAGTTTTAAGCCTGTGAGTCTATGTATGCGAATGATTCAATACTATACTTGTCAGCTACTACAGTGAGTGAAATCACTGCAACACTTAAGAAAGAACTGCAGTTAGTTTCAGAATGGGTGGCAAGAAATAAGTTAGTTCTAAATATAAACAATAAATAAAAGCATTGTATTTGTGACAAATCATTCACTAAACCCTAAACCTCAACTAAATATTGTAATGAATAATATGGAAATTGAGCAAGTTGAGGAGACTAAACTGCATGGAGTAACCCTGGATTGTAAACTGTTATGGTCAAAACATATTGATGCAACAGTAGCTAAGATGGATAGAGGTCTGGCTTCTTAACAACAATATCAACAAGGTAGGTCCTACAGGTCCTAGTTTTGTTGCACCTGGACTACTGCCCAGTCATGTGGTCAGGTGCCACAAAGAACTTGGGAAAATTAAAACTGGCTGGCCCTTAAATGTACATGTAGTGCTAACATTAATAATGTGCATGTCAATCTCTCATCGCTCAAAGTAGAGGAGAGATTGACTTCATCACTACTTGTTTTTGTAAGAATTATTTACATGCTGAACGCACCGAGGTGTCTTTTTAAACTACTAGAACACAGCTCGGACATCAATGCATACCCCACAAAACATGCCACCAGAGGTGTCTTCACAGTCCCCAAGTCCAGAACTGAATTTGGGAGGCGCACAATACTACATAGAGCCATGGCTACATGGAACTCTATTCCACATCAAGTAACTCAAGCAAGTAGTCAAATCTGATTTTTTAAAAACGGATAAAAATACATGTTATGGAACAGCGAGGACTATGAAGCGTCTCACACACACAGGTACAGACACACACATACAAACACATATAATATACACACTATACACACATGTACACTTGGATTGTGTGTTGTAGTGGCATGAGGGCACACACTTAATGTATTGTGAAATCTGCTGTGAAATGTATTTTTAATGTTTAAAAGGTGTATTATAATGTATATTACTGCCTTCGTTGTTGCTGGACCCCAGGAAGAGTAGCTACTGCCTTGGCAGGAACTAATGGGTATCCATAATAAATGCAAATACACCTCAACACTGTAGTCTACTACAGCACTCATTATTCACACACCTTAACGCTGTAGTCTACTACAGCACTCATTATTCACCCACCTCAACACTGTAGTCTGCATTTGGTCTGCATATAGTCTGCCTGTACTCTGTAGTCTCTGTACGTAGTTTGTCTGTAGTCTGCATATAGTCTGCCTGTACTCTGTAGTCTCTGTACGTAGTTTGTCTGTAGTCTGCATGTAGTCTGCCTGTAATCTGTAGTCTATGTCTGTCTGTCTGTCTGTCTGTCTGTCTGTCTGTCTGTCTGTCTGTCTGTCTGTCTGTCTGTCTGTCTGTCTGTCTGTCTGTCTGTCTGTCTGTCTGTCTGTCTGTCTGTCTGTCTGTCTGTCTGTCTGTCTGTCTGTCTGTCTGTCTGTCTGTCTGTCTGTCTGTCTGTCTGTCTGTCTGTCTGTCTGTCTGCAATTAATAGCCACTTTAGTGAAGTGATCAATGATCAAGGACCTATGTCTATAACAACCCAGGTCGAGACCCAAATGCAGACACAGGAGGCAGATGGTTAGAGTCTTTGATATTTATTAACAGAAAAGGGGCAGGCAAGAGGCAGGTCGAGGACAGGCAGAAGTTTGTAAACCAAGTCAGAGTCAGATGGGTACAGGACGGCAGGCAGGCTCGAGGTCAGGGCAGGCAGAATGGTATGGCAGGTGGGCTCGGGGTCAGGGCAGGCAGAAAAGGTAAGAATCGAGAGGACTGGAAAACAGGGACTAGAAAAATAGGAGTACGGAAAAATACGCTGGTAGGCTTGACGAGACGAACTGGCGACAGACAAACATTTATACCACCGGTATAAATACACAGGGGATAATGGGAACAAATGGGAGACACCTGGTGGGGGGTGGAGACAAGCACAAGACAGGTGAAACATCAGGGTGTGACACTTGTCACACACACAAACCACACACAGGCAACTTGATGAAAAATATGTCCTACTCTACCTTTACTGTAATATTCTAATCACAACAACAGTGGCCAGACATACACCACCCTCTCATTCACAACATTCTCAATGTACGGGTAGCTAGTCTCTTTCTCAGTGGACACAAAAACACAGCAGATCATATAATATTTTATACCGTACACCCAATGACACTTTAACTCCGCTGGTTCCTCTCTGCTGGTCCGCGGTACTGTATTTAGCTAGCTAGTTTTAAAGGCCCCCTCTCCTTCAAAAGAGTGGCAGGAGTTAACGGGGATCCCTAATAAATACGAATACAACAAGTTATTGGCTGCATTGTGAGCAATGAGCCAGTGATGTACAGTGACCCAGGAAGCCTGCTGCTACCAGTCATAAAGCAGAGTGGTGATTCAAGGCAAAAATGTGTGTTCAGTCATCATGACATGTCGTAATCTGCACACATGCTCTCTCTCTCTCTCTCTCTCTCTGTCTGTCTCTCTCTCTGTCTCACACACACACAGACTTTATGCTTACAGGTGTTAGCATTTCTGTGGTGTTAGCATTGCTGTGGTGTTAGCATTGCTCTATGTATATCACTTGGTTCTGTGGCTCTGCTCTTGCTCTCTGATGTACAGTATATCACATGCAAGATGATGACGATGATGCCCTTCACACTCATTGTAATTTCCCTGTGTGTGTAAATCAAGTTCTCTCTCTCTCTCTCTCTCTCTCTCTCTCTCTCTCTCTCTCTCTCTCTCTCTCTCTCTCTCTCTCTCTCTGAGGGTTGGTTGTGGCATCAGTTGAACTACTAAGACATATCCTGTATTGTTTTTATCTGCATCTAAGAATGTTGAGTTACCAACAACCCCTGCTTGATCTGCATCTTCTTGAGAATCATTCCAAAGCATGAAATGTCACTGGGGAAAGATTTAATCAGTTACACCAAAACAACATTTTGTCACATTGGTGTTTGACCACCTAAAAAAGGCAAAGGTTTAAAGGAAAATGTGCTTATTTGGGTAGTTGTCATTGGTTCTGAAAGAAGGCATAGGTCCCTGTTGTGTGTGTTGAAACAGCATCTCAAATGGCACCATATTTCTATGTAGTACACTACTTTTGACCAGAGCCCTATGGACCCTGGTCAAAGTAGTGCACTATACAAACCAGATTTGAGTTACATAAATTATGACAGAAATATTAACTAAATGCACAACTTGTCAGGCTTGTCTACGAACCGGAGCTAGCTGATGTATTTTCCTCCTGGTGAAACGTCAAGAGGGCCACGAGACATGCTGAGATTAAGTTCATCTATAATTTATCACAGAGTGCATCTCAGACCGCCCCTTCGCACTCGAATGTAATCTGACATTATATACCTCAAACGCATGCACACACACACACATATACCCACACACACACACACACACACACCACCCTCATCTTCAAACCACACTCCAGTATATGAACCCAGCCCCTCTATATAGCATGCAGGTGGAGTGTCGCGTTTTAAACATGATGTTCTTAATTCAACTGTCTCTTAATGCATCCCTTGTGTTTCTTTTTTTTTTCCTCTAGAATGTAAAGAAAGCCCCCAAGGTGGCGACGAGAGCAGAAGACACAAGACGTCAGTAGTCTAGCTTTACTTCAGTATCATACCCAATAAACATGTCCATCTCAGCAGCCCACTTCATTAAGATACCACTGTACATATACATTACTGTTGTTCTGCTTGTGGTGGTTGGGGTTGTTGTTGTTGTGGATGTTGTTGTTGTGGTTGTCTGAGTCAAGAGACATAAATTAACCTGAGTGCCTGTGATTACAGCATACAGGTGATTACTTTGCCCAGAGGCATGCTTTTCTCTCTCTCTCTCTCTCTCTCTCTCTCTCTCTCTCTCTCTCTCTCTCTCTCTCTCTCTCTCTCTCTCTCTCTCTCTCTCTCTCTCTCTCTCTCTCTCTCTCTGTAGTATTCAGATAAATGGTTTTGTTATTTCTCCTAATGCCTAAATCAACAGCCAGAGAAAGTGTGCATGTCTGTAAACGTGTATGTGCGGGTGTGTATGTGCAAATGCGTGTGTGTGTATGTAAACCTGTTTGTGTGTAGAGACATAGCAAGGCCTTTCTTTATACAGTACCTTGTCCTGTGATGGGTGGCAGGTAGCCTATCAGTTGGAGCATTGCGCCAGTAACTGAAAGGTCGCTAGTTTGTATACCTGAGCCGTGAAGGTGACACATCTGCCGATGTGCCCTTGAGCAAGGCACTTGGCCCTAATTTGCTCCAGGGGCTGACCCTGTAAAACAACACATCACTGCACCTATCACAGGCTGTTGATGTGACCATACAATAGAAAAAGATGCATCAGCCGGCGGATTAAAACTGACATCATCTAATAAGCTGATGATATTTAACTGATGGGGGAAAAAACACTCTGCACACATCTATAGATATTAAAAACCATGAGGACTAATGATGCAGAAAATAAAGGTGTTGATGTTTCAACCCCCAGGCTGTATATTTGGCCAGTGATACAAATGAAAAATACAATCCTGTGTGTGTGTGTGTGTTTGTGGACCTAGTGTGAAAATGTCACCTGCTGAAGATGTGAGGTTTAGTCAGTAGTACTGTAGCTCTATTTTAACACCAGACAAGCAAGTGTGTAATGTTATTCATCTTGCTATTGTTTCACTGCCGGATCCATATCTATAAACTCTTGTACATTGTGTGTGTGTTTGTGCCTGTAAATATGTGTGTGTGTAAATGTGCATGGCTGTGTGCGTTTCTGAAGAGGGGACACAGAAATTAGTGGTAGAGAACACTCTAGTTTAATTTCAGCTCATCACAAAATATAATTTAGGCTCTTATAGCATGTCTGTATAATATAATGCCATATGACCTCATGAACATTTTATGACCTTCTAACAGAGCTAATCAGAGTAACAGCTTGTGTTCTGGTACATTGTATAGACCCATTCTTTACTAGGGCTTCAGAGAGAGAGAGTGTGTGTGTGTGTGGTTTCTGTAGGATAATTAATGCATTCCCCAGGTTGTTTCCCTGGCATCCAATATGTCTAGAATAGAACACCGTAATGTTCAGTGTTTAATTCCTCTGTTTTATCAGGGACCATGCGATCTAATGTGTGGCAAATTGCAGCCATTTCACGAGGATGACACGTAATCAAATGTGTATTCATTTGAACACTTTGCCTGATCGAACTGACGAAGGGTTAATTGTTCAAGCGCACGGGCTGCATGTAGATGAACTCAAACTCCCACTTCCCAAATGGCACCCTATTCCCTACATAGTGCACTACATTTGAGTTCTATGGGCCCTGGTCAAAAGTAGTGCACTATATAGAGAATAAGGTGCCAATTGGGATGCAGGCCCTAGTCTAGTTAGTATCAACCAGGAAAGGATGCTACTTTATATTTAACAACTTCAAACCAGATACTGTATGTAGTGGAGTACAATTCAAGCTATTGTATCTGGTTACTTCACTACATCACACAGGTCTATACCATAGAAATAGAATGAGTTCTCTTAGTTCTCATTTTAGTTCTGTGATCCACTCAGATCTAGGTAAATTCGCTTTTAGTTTAAACCAGTGGCTGGAACTGGTTCAGGGAGCAGAACCGAGAACCGGAAAATAACAAAAAATGTTGAGGAACAAAGATGGAACCGGGAACGAAAATGATCCATACTGTTCCGGAATAGAACCGTTATTTTTAAAAGCACGGGAATCGGTTAATAACAGTATTTTACATTCCAGACATATTTTCTAGCTCCACAAAAAAAACGCAACAAAGCACCTATGCAAAGCCCTCACTCAGTCACTCAGAAACCTATTCCAGTGTCTGCCTGCAAACTACTTTGCCAGTGTGTGTGACTGTGTAGGTTACCTGCCCTCCCACATCCAAAGCATAGGCTACTGTACTGACGTTACAAGTGTGATTCAGAAAATGGGGATATATTTTTCATTAGCTAGAAAGGAATGGGTAACTTTTTCAATGCTAGTTAAGGATACTATAGGCTAGTTATCACGTTTTCACGTTGGATTTATTAACTACAAATAGGTACAGTAAGACGTGCTTTAGATTCTCGTGCCGCTATGCCTGTTAGCTAGCTAGTTCAAAAGGACATTCAATGTTCCTCCATAGAAGCTGCTCCTCCTAGGTACAATTCTGTGGACCTAATTCAGATAACGTATGTCATAACAAGATGCCCAGCGGTTCAAGCCTCCTCCACAACCCTCTCTTGTTCTCTCCCCACCGGCAAAATGTCTGTTGCATCTTGCAACATAGGCTACACTTGTCAATCCATCACGCATGTAAACAACTTGCTTGCCTGCACTATCCGCACTGATTGGTAAAGTCATTTAATGGGCTAACGTAAACTCACCCCATTCCGTACAAATGTGTGCAACCTCAACATACGCACACATAAAGCAACTATTTCTGTCTTACAATCTCTCTCCACCAGGTGTAGCACTTCTCTCATCCTTTAAAAAGAAGAACTGGACAGTGACAGGGTAAGGATACCTAGTCATTTTTTTCATCATCATGGCATGCGATCATCATTCTCAAAGCCACTGTTTTAGCACCGCCCTAAAAACTCGATTCAAATTCGAAACAAACCTTCAAATAGGTATGTAATGACACATTATATAAACTCTTTATTGTGTTTTATTTACATTTTAGAGGCTATAAGGTGATAAGTTGGACAGATCGAGTGGGGGGAAAAAACATTTCCCCACACGACATCTCTTCTTCTCACTGTCACGCATTAGTTTCGCTTCCCCACCCACCATTTAAAAAAAGACCCGACGGGGCTCATTGCCTGCTTGAATTATGCAGAAACAGGCAGCGTTTAGGTCATGTAATTGATTTTGTTGAAAAGGGGAGAAATTGTGCTTTACAATGGTATTGATATTACAGTTGATCTGGAAGTATTACGTTTTTGGGGTGCTAAAATAAGGGCAATTGTACGGACCAAGGCGATGTGCGAGTTTACGTTAGTATACTTAACATTTTAAAAACTTAATTTCACAGGTTAAAAAGGAACAGAAAGGAACAATTATAAAACAGTACTTTTTGGGGGTTCGAACCGGTTCAGAACTTTATTTAGCTGGTCAGAACAGCTGAACGAAACGGAATAAATAGTGCTTCTGTTCAGAATGAAACGCTCCACATTTTTGGAATCACTTACAAAATTCATTACATTTGGATTCCCTGGTGCCACTAGGGCAGATTAAAACCCTGATGATAAATGAGTTCACCGAGGTGTGCAATTGTTTTGATTGACTTTAATTATGATGCCTGTGATGTTTGTGAAGTTCTAATGTAATGCAGTTGTTATTGTATCTTTTATTTTATTTGATGTCCTCAGGGCGCCATTGAAATTGAGACCCTGGTCTCCCCTGATTAAATAAAAGTAAATAAAAAATGCTACATCAATACTAACCCTAATCTCTCGTGGAAAGATTCTGCGTGCAAACCGAGAGAATCTGTCAATGACTGAATAGTATGTGTATGACAACAGCAGCAGTAGTTCTGGTGTTTGGATTTTTCGTCACCAGTAGTGATTTTCGCATGTAAATGTTGGTGGGGCAAACTTAACCATTTTTTTTTAGATACATGCTAGCGAAGCCAATACACAACACAACACTAAACAATACATTTATTGCACTATACCGGTGACAATCGGTGACCACAAACTGTTAGGACCTATATAAAGCTATCCCAACAGCAGAGCTTTCTTTTCAGCACCATGGAGGGAATCCTTACCACTGCTACACCTGGATATCAGCAGAGCCTTGTCTGGCAGCGAAACAGCTCATTCAGCCTCATTTACTGCTTTAAAAAAAAAGCTGTTATGGCCAAGTTGCTTACATAAATATGGTTTCAAATGACTCCTTGTGGATTTGTGTAACTCGATAAGAACCACATTGTCCTTCAATAATAATGAATGCCGACATGACATTTGTCTTTTGAACAATACACAAACATTTTTACATTTATGTTCAGTAAATTCATAGTGATTGTTCTTATCATTAACACTTAGCTCTAAATATAACAAGAGCAAGCAAATGAGCTGCGAACAGCTAGGCCTATACATTCAGCTCTTCTGAAATGGCCAGCGACAGAAATTCAGATAGATGTTAGTTCAGATAAATTCAGCAAGATGGGAGAGAGGTGTTAGCTTACCATTTGAAGTATTTTATTATGGGGTCTAAAAAGGAAGGATCCCCTTTTTCACGAGGATCCCCTTTTATAGACAATATCCAGAGGCACAGACAGCGCATTGCACAAACAAAACAATCCTCACAGTATGAACAGAAATGACTATTACTGAATCTTTTTGATAAACAAATGGGAAGAGATTGTCTCTGGTAAACATGGTTCCAGACCCAACAACATTATATAGTATCCCCTCCTCACGGTTAATGACCCAACAGCATTATATAGTATCTCCTCTTCACGGTTCCAGACCCAACAACATTATATAGTATCTCCTCCTCATGGTTACAGACGCAACAACATTATATAGTATCTCCTCACGGTTACAGAGACAACAACATTATATAGTATCTCCTCCTCACGGTTACAGACCCAGCAACATTATATAGTATCTCCTCCTCACGGTTACAGACCCAACAACATTATATAGTATCTCCTCCTCACGGTTACAGACCCAACAACATTATATAGTATCTCCTCACGGTTACAGACCCAGCAACATTATATAGTATCCCCTCCTCACGGTTACAGACCCAGCAACATTATATAGTATCTCCTCCTCACGGTTACAGACCCAGCAACATTATATAGCACATAGCCCACCTATAATTTAGCCCAAACAACTACCTCTTTCCCAACTGTATTTAATTTTTATTTATTTATTTATTTTGCTCCTTTGCACCCCATTATTTTTATTTCTATTTTGCACATTCTTCCATTGCAAAACTACCATTCCAGTGTTTTACTTGCTATATTGTATTTACTTTGCCACCATGGCCTTTTTTGCCTTTACCTCCCTTCCCACCTCATTTGCTCACATTGTATATAGACTTGTTTATACTGTATTATTGACTGTATGTCTGTTTTACTCCATGTGTAACTCTGTGTCGTTGTATCTGTCGAACTGCTTTGCTTTATCTTGGCCAGGTCGCAATTGTAAATGAGAACTTGTTCTCAACTTGCCTACCTGGTTAAATAAAGGTAAAATAAAAAATTAAATAAAAAATAGTATCTCCTCCTCACAGTTACAGACCCAACAACATTATATAGTATCCCCTCCTCACTGTTACAGACCCAGCAACATTATATAGTATCTCCTCCTCACGGTTACAGACCCAGCAACATTATATAGTATCTCCTCACAGTTACAGACCCAAAAACATTATATAGTATCTCCTCCTCACGGTTACAGACCCAACAACATTATATAGTATCTCCTCCTCACGGTTACAGACCCAGCAACATTATATAGTATCCTCTCCTCACGGTTACAGACCCAACAGCATTATATAGTATCTCCTCACGGTTACAGACCCAACAACATTATATAGTATCTCCTCCTCACGGTTACAGACCCAACAGCATTATATAGTATCTCCTCACGGTTACAGACCCAACAACATTATATAGTATCCCCTCCTCACAGTTACAGACCCAACAACATTATATAGTATCTCCTCACGGTTACAGACCCAACAACATTATATAGTATCTCCTCCTCACGGTTACAGACCCAACAGCATTATATAGTATCTCCTCCTCACGGTTACAGACCCAACAGCATTATATAGTATCTCCTCATGGTTACAGACCCAACAGCATTATATAGTATCCCCTCCTCACGGTTACAGACCCAACAACATTATATAGTATCTCCTCCTCACGGTTACAGACCCAACAACATTATATAGTATCCCCTCCTCACGGTTACAGACCCAACAACATTATATAGTATCTCCTCCTCACGGTTACAGACCCAACAACACTATATAGTATCCCCTCCTCACGGTTACAGAGACAACAACATTATATAGTATCCCCTCCTCACGGTTACAGACCCAACAACATTATATAGTATCCCCTCCTCACGGTTACAGAGACAACAACATTATATAGTATCCCCTCCTCACGGTTACAGACCCAACAACATTATATAGTATCCCCTCCTCACGGTTACAGAGACAACAACATTATATAGTATCTCCTCCTCACGGTTACAGAGACAACAACATTATATAGTATCTCCTCACGGTTACAGAGACAACAACATTATATAGTATCTCCTCCTCACGGTTACAGACCCAACAACATTATATAGTATCTCCTCCTCACAGTTACAGAGACAACAACATTATATAGTATCTCCTCCTCACGGTTACAGACCCAACAACATTATATAGTATCTCCTCACGGTTACAGACCCAACAACATTATATAGTATCTCCTCACGGTTACAGACCCAACAACATTATATAGTATCCCCTCCTCACGGTTACAGACCCAACAGCATTATATAGTATCTCCTCACGGTTACAGACCCAACAACATTATATGCATTATTTCTCCTTGTGGAGAAAGGCACATGGGCTAATTGTAATACACAAAGTCAGCAAAACAATGAAATGCATAATTGTACCATTGCCTAAAATGATGACTAAGATAATGAGATAGACCTATATAAGCAAAATAACAATGGATAAACTAACCATGGTGTAAGGGAACGAGGAGCGGATAAGAGAGGAGCCGTAATGTAGATTAAGACATGAGCGAACTGAGATGGACGTAGCTTATATGCCTCTATGTTCTGCACTTTTGAAATGGACAGTGACAGAATTCAGAACATGGGCTGTTCTTACAGTATTCTCCTGTACACCAAATCAGAACCGTAGGCTAATTAACGGCGGCGCATAAGTAGACAATGAAAGCTTTTACAATATTCAATGATGACATTTCTCTATAACAGGCTATAGGCTACATGTGCAGTACCAGAATCTCAGAATTTCTAAATCAGAATCTCTGAAGTAAGAATGGTAGGCTAAGTTCTGTGGGAGAGAGGGACCAAATTTTTAGGGTGAAACACATAGGCTACTAACAGTTTACTACACAACAGCTACAGTATACAGTGGGGCAAAAAAGTATTTAGTCAGCCACCAATTGCACAAGTTCTCCCACTTAAAAAGATGAGAGAGGCCTGTAATTTTCATCATAGGTACACCTCAACTATGACAGACAAAATGATAAAAACAATCCAGAAAATCATATTGTAGGATTTTTAATGAAATTTGCAAATTATGGTGGAAAATAAGTATTTGGTCACCTACAAACAAGCAAGATTTCTGGCTCTCACAGACCTGTAACTTCTTCTTTAAGAGGCTCTTCTGTCCTCCACTCGTTAACTGTATTAATGGCACCTGTTTGAACTTGTTACCTGTCCACAACCTCAAACAGTCACACTCCAAACTCCACTATGGCCAAGACCAAAGAGCTGTCAAAGGACACCAGAAACAAAATTGTAGACCTGCACCAGGCTGGGAAGACTGAATCTGCAATAGGTAAGCAGCTTGGTTTGAAGAAATCAACTGTGGGAGCAATTATTAGGAAATGGAAGACATACAAGACCACTGATAATCTCCCTCGATCTGGGGCTACACGCAAGATCTCACCCCGTGGGGTCAAAATGATCACAAGAATGGTGAGCAAAAATCCCAGAACCACACGGGGGGACCTAGTGAATGACCTGCAGAGAGCTGGGACCAAAGTAACAAAGCCTACCATCAGTAACATACTATGCCGCCAGGGACTCAAATCCTGCAGTGCCAGACGTGTCCCCCTGCTTAAGCCAGTACATGTCCAGGCCCGTCTGAAGTTTGCTAGAGAGCATTTGGATGATCCAGAAGAAGATTGGGAGAATGTCATATGGTCAGATGAAACCAAAATATAACTTTTTGGTAAAAACTCAACTCGTCGTGTTTGGAGGACAAAGAATGCTGAGTTGCATCCAAAGAACAGCATACCTACTGTGAAGCATGGGGGTGGAAACATCATGCTTTGGGGCTGTTTTTCTGCAAAGGGACCAGGATGACTGATCCGTGTAAAGGAAAGAATGAATGTGGCCATGTATCGTGAGATTTTGAGTGAAAACCTCCATCAGCAAGGGCATTGAAGATGAAACGTGGCTGGGTCTTTCAGCATGACAATGATCCCAAACACACTGACGGGCAATGAAGGAGTGGCTTCGTAAGAAGCATTTCAAGGTCCTGGAGGGGCCTAACCAGTCTCCAGATCTCAACTCCAGATCTCAACCCCATAGAAAATCTTTGGAGGGAGTTGAAAGTCCGTGTTGCCCAGCAACAGCCCCAAAACATCACTGCTCTAGAGGAGATCTGCATGTAGGAATGGGCCAAAATTCCAGCAACAGTGTGTGAAAACCTTGTGAAGACTTACAGAAAATGTTTGACCTCTGTCATTGGCAACAAAGGGTATATAACAAAGTATTAAGATAAACTTTTGTTATTGACCAAATACTTATTTTCCACCATAATTTGCAAATGAATTCATTAACAATCCTACAATGTGATTTTCTGGATTTTTTTTCCATTTTGTCTGTCATATTTTTAAGTGGGAGAACTTGCACAATTGGTGTCTGACTAAATACTTTTTTGCCCCACTTTTTACCCCACTCCCTGGCATATTACATCACTTATGCAGCAATATACAAACTTATTTTTGGACTTACCGCTGTTGTGCTGTTCTCACTTGAACAGGGCGCCCACGCTCTGTGCTTTCGCTGCCCCCCCCCCCCACCACCACAGAAACGGCTGTATTCTGGAGCTGCCTTACTCAAAGAAGGAGACATAGTTTGTATGCTGCTCTATTGACTCAAGGATATATATTTTTGACATTGTTTGCTAAATTGACATGTGACACGAATTAATGCCAGAATTACATGCATAACAGGCCATTAAAAAAATATATGCTTACTGGTGGGGCTATGGCCTGAAGGAAGGGTCGCCACTGTTCGTCACTGGTTATGTAAAAATGTAACCAGGCAAATCAGTTAAGAACACATTTTTATTTACAATGACGGCCTACCACGGCCAAACCCAGACGACGCCGGGCCAATTGTGTACCGGCCTATGGGACTTTCCAATCATAGCCGGATATGATACAGCCTGGATTTGAACCAGGGATTATATTGACCCCTCTTGCACTGAGATGCAGTGCCTTAGACCACTGTGCCACTCAGGAGCCTTATATTGCTCTTTCTAGCATTTAACTATCTCTTAACATGTATAGACCCATAATTATTTTGAGCAGCTGACCAATTACGTGAGACTTTAGTTCTGGGTTAACCAAGATTATGCTAACCCTAACACACTGAATGGCATCCACATGACAGAACCGATTTTGTCAGATTCATGGAGAGACTGCTGCCCTACTATCTCAGCTCAACACTTGCATATCGCTTATTTTCAGGCTCGTCTTCCCCTGATACAACATATTCACAGGCTGGATCTACCTGCTAGCTGTCAGTAAATCAGAGTAGGATCTGGACATGAGGACAATGCAGGCATACCTTCCTGAAGATTATGCTGCTGTCTTCAGAACACCTCCTCAGAGACCAGGCAAGGGATTTGTTAGAGGAAGGCTGTGAAGAGGAAGAAGCTAGCAGACAGCAGCTGATTCTCTGGTGGATCTACAGAATTGCCAAATCTAAACAGACATGGTGAAAAGCCTGCAACCGGTCTAACACTGTAGTCACTACAGTATAGTGTTAGGTAACGCTGATATTAGCATACATTAGGCTACATTTGTACCTTACAAACTTTAGACACACATATCTTAGACATTTGTACCTTACCTGCCTTTGTCTGTGATGGTGAAAGGTTTGTGTTTTTGTGGTTACTCTTGATAGCCCTAACCCACATGGTTTAATTGATAGCTCTAACCCACATGGTTGAATTGATATCCCTAACCCACATGGTTTAATTGATATCCCTAACCCACATGGCTTAATTGATATCCGTAACCCACATGGTTTAATTGATATCCCTAACCCACATGGTTTAATTGATATCCCTAACCCACATGGTTTAATTGATAGCCCTAACCCACATGGTTTAATTGATAGCCCTAACCCACATGGCTTAATTGATAGCCCTAACCCACATGGTTTAATTGATAGCCCTTACCCACATGGTTTAATTGATAGCCCTAACCCACATGGTTTAATTGTTATCCCTAACCCACATGGCTTAATTAATAGCCCTTACCCACATGGTTTAATTGATAGCCCTAACCCACATGGTTTAATTGTTATCCCTAACCCACATGGTTTAATTGTTAGCCCTAACCCACATGGTTTAATTGATAGCCCTAACCCACATCAAAAATACTACAGTGTACTATAGAATTTTACAGTACTTACTATAGAATTTTATTGTAAACTATAGTATACTGTAGAATAATATACTGCACACTGTAGGATCCCTCGATCATGTTTAGTACTTCCTATAGAATTTGGTAGAATTATCCACAAAAAAACACTGAGGTAAATACTACAGTAATGTCTGCAAAAACACTACAATCTGCAAAAACACTACACTTTTTTAACTATAGTAAAACCGACAGTATTTCATTTGCATATATTCTGCCCATTCTCATCCCCCATGTTGCAAATTGTGCACCCATATGTGAGAAACAGCCTTTTCTTACAGCCTTATTTCAAATGGATTAAATATATTTTGCTTCTCACCCATCTACACACAATACCCCATAATGTCAAAGTGAAAACATGTTTTTAGACAATTTTGCAACATCATTGAAAATTAAATTCAGAAATATCTAATTTATATAAGTATTCACACCCCTGCATCAATACATGTTAGAATCACCTTTGGCAGCAATTACAGCTGTGAGTCTTTCTGGTTAAGGCTCTAAGATCTTTCCACAGCTCGATTGTACAGTATTTGCACATTACTATTTATAAGCTCTGTCAAGTTGGTTGTTGAATATTTCAATGTCATCTAGGTAAGCAACTCCAGTGTATATTTGTCCTTGTGTTATTGTCCTACTGAAAGATGAATTTGTCACCCAGTGTCTGTTGGAAAGCAGACTGAACCAGGGTTTCCTATAGGATTTTACGTTAGCTCTATTTCAAATCAAATGTTATTAGTTATTAGCCCGAATACAACAGGTGTAGACCTTTCAGTGAAATGCTTACTTACAAGCCCCTAACCAACAATGCAGTTTAAAAAATATGAATAAGATTGGGCTCTGGGCGCCGTTCTCAGATTATGCTTTTTCCGTAAAGTTTTGGGGAAATCTGACACAGCGGTTGCATTAAGGAAGAGTCTATCTTTAATTCTGTGAACAGTTGTATCTTTTAATGTTTATTCAATGTTTATTATAAGTATTTCTGCAAAATCACCAGATGTTTTGGAATCAAAACATTACTGCACGTAACGCGCCAATGTAAACTGAGATTTTTGGATATATATATGCACATTATCGAACAAAACATACATGTATTGTGTAACATGATGTCCTATGAGTCTCATCTGATGAAGATCATCAAAGGTTAGTGATTCATTTTATCTATATTTCAGCTTTTTGTGACTCCTACCTTTGTCTGGAAAAATGGCTGTGTGTTTTTTTGACTTGGCTATGACCTAACTTAATCATATGTTGTGCTTTCGCTGTAGTAAAGCATTTTTGAAATCGGACATGATGGGTAGATTAACAAGATGTTTATCTTTCATTTGCTGTATTGGACTTGTTAATGTGTGAAAGTTACATTTTCCCCAAAATATTTTTGAATTTCGCACGCTGCTTTTTCAGCGGAATGTTGCTGAGGGGTTCCGCTAGCGGAACGCCTGCGCTAGAAAGGTTAAAGGTCTTACTCACATCGGCTGCGGATAGGGTGATCACACAGGAACAGCTGATGCTCTCATGCTTGTTTCAGTGTTATTTGCCTCGAAGCGAGCATAGAAGTAGTTTAGCTTGTCTGGTAGGCTTGTGTCATTGGGCAGCTCTCGGCTGTGCTTCCCTTTGTAGTCTGTAATGGTATGCAAGCCCTGCGACATCCGACGAGCATCGGAGCCGGTGTAGTACGATTAGATCTTAGTCTTGTTTTGACACTTTACCTGTTTGACGGTTTGTCATAGTGCATAGAGGGATTTCTTACACTGTAAGCTTCTGGGTTAGAGTCCTGCTCCTTGAATGTGGCAGCTTTAGCTCAGTGCGATATTGCCTGAAAACCATTGCTTCTGATTGAGTTATGTACATACTGTCACTGTGGGGACGACATGATTGATGAACTTATTGTTGAAGCCAATGACTGATGTGGTGTACTCCTCAGTGCCATAGGAAGAATTCTGGGAACAGATTTCAGTCTGTGCTAGCAAAACAGTCCTGTAGTTTAGCATCTGCTTCATCTGACCACTGCTGCCCTCTGCACTGAAGACAGGAAACTCTGTCACCACCGACAAATCTAAATTAATCAATCATTTCAATAAGCATTTTTCTACGGCTGGCCATGCTTTCCACCTGGCTACCCCTACCCTGGCCAACATCTCAGCACCCCCTGCAGCAACTTGCCCAAACCCCCCTCTGTTTCACCCAAATCCAGACAGCTGATGTTCTGAAAGAGCTGCAAAATCTGGATCCCTCAAATCAGCTGGGCTAGACAGTCTGGACCCCCTCTTTCTAAAATTATCTGCCGAAATTGTTGCAACCCCTATTACTGGCCTATTCAACCGCTCCTTCTCATCGTCTGAGATCCCCAAAGATTGGAAAGCCGCCGCGGTCACCCCCCTCTTCAAATGGGGAGACACTCTAGAGCCAAACTGTTATAGACCTACAGTGCCTTGCGAAAGTATTCGGCCCCCTTGAACTTTGCGACCTTTTGCCACATTTCAGGCTTCAAACATAAAGATATAAAACTGTATTTTTTTGTGAAGAATCAACAACAAGTGGGACACAATCATGAAGTGGAACGACATTTATTGGATATTTCAAACTTTTTTAACAAATCAAAAACTGAAAAATTGGGCGTGCAAAATGATTCAGCCCCCTTAAGTTAATAGTTTGTAGCGCCACCTTTTGCTGCGATTACAGCTGTAAGTTGCTTGGGGTATGTCTCTATCAGTTTTGCACATCGAGAGACTGACATTTTTTCCCATTCCTCCTTGCAAAACAGCTCGAGCTCAGTGAGGTTGGATGGAGACCATTTGTGAACAGCAGTTTTCAGTTCTTTCCACAGATTCTCGATTGGATTCAGGACTTTGACTTGGCCATTCTAACACCTGGATATGTTTATTTTTTAACCATTCCATTGTAGATTTTGCTTTATGTTTTGGATCATTGTCTTGTTGGAAGACAAATCTCCGTCCCAGTCTCAGTCTCAGGTCTTTTGTAGACTCCATCAGGTTTTCTTCCAGAATGGTCCTGTATTTGGCTCCATCCATCTTCCCATCAATTTTAACCATCTTCCCTGTCCCTGCTGAAGAAAAGCTGGCCCAAACCATGATGCTGCCACCACCATGTTTGACAGTGGGGATGGTGTGTTCAGGGTGATGAGCTGTGTTGCTTTTACGCCAAACATAACATTTTGCATTGTTGCCAAAAAGTTCAATTTTGGTTTCATCTGACCAGAGCACCTTCTTCCACATGTTTGGTGTGTCTCCCAGGTGGTTTGTGGCAAACTTTAAACTACACTTTTTATGGATATCTTTAAGAAATGGCTTTCTTCTTGCCACTCTTCCATAAAGGCCAGATTTGTGCAATATACGACTGATTGTTGTCCTATGGACAGAGTCTCCCACCTCAGCTGTAGATCTCTGCAGTTCATCCAGAGTGATCATGGGCCTCTTGGCTGCATCTCTGATCAGTCTTCTCCTTGTATGAGCTGAAAGTTTAGAGGGACGGCCAGGTCTTGGTAGATTTGCAGTGGTCTGATACTCCTTCCATTTCAATATGATTGCTTGCACAGTGCTCCTTGGGATGTTTAAAGCTTGGGAAATCTTTTTGTATCCAAATCCGGCTTTAAACTTCTTCACAACAGTATCTCGGACCTGCCTGGTGTGTTCCTTGTTCTTCATGATGCTCTCTGCGCTTTTAACGGACCTCTGAGACTATCACAGTGCAGGTGCATTTATACGGAGACTTGATTACGCACAGGTGGATTGTATTTATCATCATTAGTCATTTAGGTCAACATTGGATCATTCAGAGATCCTCACTGAACTTCTGGAGAGAGTTTGCTGCACTGAAAGTAAAGGGGCTGAATAATTTTGCACGCCCAATTTTTCAGTTTTTGATTTGTTAAAAAAAATTGAAATATCCAATAAATGTCATTCCACTACATGATTGTGTCCCACTTGTTGTTGATTCTTCACAAAAAAATACAGTTTTATATCTTTATGTTTGAATCCTGAAATGTGGCAAAAGGTCGCAAAGTTCAAGGGGGCCGAATACTTTCGCAAGGCACTGTATATCCATCCAGCCCTGCCTTTTTAAAATCTTTGAAAGTCAAGTTAATAAACAGATCACCGACCATTTCGAATCTCACCGTACCTTCTCCACTATGCAATCTGGTTTCAGAGCTGGTCATGGGTGCACCTCAGCCACACACTAAACGATATCATAACCGCCATTGATAAAAGACAGTACTGTAACGCCGTATTCATCGGCCTGGCCAAGGCTTTTGACTCCATCAATCACGGCATTCTTATCGACAGACTCAATAGCCTTGTCTTCTCAAATGACTGCGTCGCCTGGTTCACCAACTACTTCTCAGATAGAGTTCAGTGTGTCAAATCGGAGGTTCTGTTGTCCGGACCTCTGGCAGTCTCTATGGGGGTGCCACAGGTTTCAATTCTCGGGCCGACTCTTTGTATATATCAATGATATCGCTCTTGCTGCTTGTGATTCTCTGATCCACCTCTACGCAGACAACATCATTCTGTGTACATCTGGCCCTTCTTTGGACACTGTTCTAACAAACCTCCAAACGAGCATCAGCACCATACAACACTCCTTCCGTGGCCTCCAACTGCTTTTAAATGCTAGTTTAACGAAGTGCATGCACTTCAACCGATTGCTGCCCGCACCCACCTGCCCGACTAGCATCACTACTCTGGACGGTTCTGACCTAGAATATGTGGACAGCTACAAATACCTAGGTGTCTGGTTAGACTGTAAACTCTCCTATTTCGCAACAAAGCTTCCTTCACTCATGCTGCCAAACATACCCTTGTAAAACTGGCTATCCTACCGATCTTTGACTTCGGCGATGTCATTTACAAAATAGCCCCACCACTCTACTCAGCAAACTGGATGTTGTCTATCACAGTGCCATCTGTTTTGTCACCAAAGCCCCATATACCACCCACCACTGCGACCTGTATACTCTTGTTGGCTGGCCCTCACTTCATATCCATCGCAAACCCACTGGCTCCAGGTCATCTTTAAGTCTTTGCTAGGTAAAGCCCCACCTTATCTCAGCTCATTGGTCCCCTTAGCAACACCCACCCATAGCACGCTCTCCAGCATATACAGTATATTGCACTGGTCTTAATCAAAGCCAACACTTCCTTTGGCCGCCTTTCCTTCCAGTTCTCTGCTGCCAATGACTAGAACGATTTGCAAAAATCTCTGAAGCTGGAGTCTTAATATCTCCCTCTCTAACTTTTAATGTAAATTGCACACCCAACTACCTCATCCCCGTAGTATTACTTATCCTCTTGCCCTTTTGCACCCCAGTATCTGTCCTTGCACATCATCATCTGCACATCTATCACTTCAGTATTAATGCTAAGTTGTAAATATTTAGCCTCTAGGGTCTATTTTTTGCCTACCTCCCTAGTCTTCTACATTTGCTCACATTGAAAATATATTTTTCAATTTTTCAATTTTTCTTTTGTGTTATTAACTGTACATTTGTTTATGTGTAACTCTGTTGCTGTTTTTGTTGCAGTGCTTGGCTTTATCTTGGCCAGGTCGCAGTTGTAAATGAGAATTTGTTCTCAACTGGCCTACCTGGTTAAATAAAGGTGAAACAAAATAAATAACTAAAATCTGACCACTTTTTCACTGCTTTAATTTTAGCTTGTAAGCAGGAATTAGGAAGATACTTCTATTCCGTTTCTTTTTATTCTAAAAAACTCCATAATCCTCGCTGATGACAAACATATTCATAACATGATGCAGCCAACACCATGCTTGAAAATATGAAGAGTGGTACTCAATGATGTGTTGTGTTGGATTTGCCTCAAACATAACACTTTGTATTCAGGACATGAAGTTCATTTCTTTGCGAATTTCTTTTGCGGTTTATTTTATTGCCTTATTGCAAACCGGATGCATGTTTTGGAATATTTATTATGTACAGGCTTCCTTCTTTTCACTCTGTCATTTAGGTTAGTATTGTGGAATAGCTACAATGTTGTTGATACATCCTCAGTTTTCTCCTATCACAGGCATTAAACTCCGGGACTATTTTAAAGTCACCATTGACCTCATGGTGAAATCCCTGAGTGGTTTCCTTCCTCTCCGGCAGCGGGTTAGGATGGACGCCTCTATGTTTCGGGGCTCCCGGGTGGTGCTGCAGTCTAAGGCACTGCGTCTCTGTGCTAGAGTTGTCACTACATACCCTGGTTCATTTACAGCTTTATCACAGCTGGCCGTGATTGGGAGTCCCATGGGGTGGCGCCCAATTGGCCCAGTGTAATCTGGCTAAGGGTTTGGCCGGGGTAGGCCGTCGTTGTAAATAAGAATTTGTTCTTAACTGTCTTGCCTGGTAAAATAAAAAAATATTTGTGGTGACTGAGTGTATTAATACACCATCCAAAGTGTAATTAATAGCTTCACCACACTCAAAGGGATATTCAATGTACTGTATGCATTCTTTTTTTTAAATCTACCAATAGATGACCTTCTTTGCGAGGACTTGGAAAACCTCCCTGGTCTTTGTGGTTGAATATGTGTTTGAAGTTCCCTGCTCGACTGAGGAACCCTACAGATAATTGTATGTGTGGAGTACAGAGATGAGGTAGTCATTCAAATATCATGTTAAATAGTATTTTTGCACATAGAGTGAGTCCATTCATCGTATGTGACTTGTTAAGCACATTTTTACTCTTGAACTTATTTAGGCTTGCAATAACAAAGGGGTTGAATACTTATTGACTCATGATATTCTCAGCTTTTAATTTTTTATTAACTTGTACATTTAAAAAAAAAAATCCACTATGACTTAATAAGGTATTGTGTGTAAGCCAGTGACACAACATCTTTAATCCATTTTAAATTCAGGCTGTAACACATCAAAATGTGGAAGGGTGTGAATACTTTCTGAAGACACTGTACCCTACAGGTTACGGAACAGAGCAGAGGCTCTGATCAATCCATTCAGACCCCAGTCTTACCTACAGGTTACGGAACAGAGCAGAGGCTCTGATCAATCCATTCAGACCCCAGTCTTACCTACAGGTTACGGAACAGAGCAGAGGCTCTGAACAATCCATTCAGACCCCAGTCTTACCTACAGGTTACGGAACAGAGCAGAGGCTCTGATCAATCCATTCAGACCCCAGTCTTACCTACAGGTTACGGAAAAGAGCAGAGGCTCTGAACAATCCATTCAGACCCCAGTCTTACCTACAGGTTACGGAACAGAGCAGAGGCTCTGAACAATCCATTCAGACCCCAGTCTTACCTACAGGTTACAGAACAGAGCAGAGGCTCTGAACAATCCATTCAGACCCCAGTCTTACCTACAGGTTACGGAACAGAGCAGAGGCTCTGAACAATCCATTCAGACCCCAGTCTTACCTACAGGTTACAGAACAGAGCAGAGGCTCTGAACAATCCATTCAGACCCCAGTCTTACCTGCAGGTTACGGAACAGAGCAGAGGCTCTGAACAATCCATTCAGACCCCAGTCTTACCTACAGGTACGGAACAGAGCAGAGGCTTTGAACAATCCATTCAGACCCCAGTCTTACCTACAGGTTAAGGAACAGAGCAGAGGCTCTGAACAATCCATTCAGACCCCAGTCTTACCTACAGGTTACGGAACAGAGCAGAGGCTCTGAACAATCCATTCAGACCCCAGTCTTACCTGCAGGTTACGGAACAGAGCAGAGGCTCTGATCAATCCATTCAGACCCCAGTCTTACCTACAGGTTACGGAACAGAGCAGAGGCTCTGAACAATCCATTCAGACCCCAGTCTTACCTACAGGTTACAGAACAGAGCAGAGGCTCTGATCAATCCATTCAGACCCCAGTCTTACCTACAGGTTACGGAAAAGAGCAGAGGCTCTGAACAATCCATTCAGACCCCAGTCTTACGGGAATGTCTGCAAAAACACTACAATAAATACTACAGTATACTACAGTGGGCAACTTAATGAAACATTATCTAATCACAGTTGTTAGCCCAGAGATGGAGAGCAGGTGACTTGAGGGTCTAAAATAGCATTTACTGTAAGAGCAGACTGTACAATCAGAGGGGACCATTGGTGGGAGGGTAGATTGTTAGGTAGTGCTGCCTGCTGACATCTTGGAAGGAAGGAAGTGTCTATGGATGAGTTCCAAATGGCACCCTATTCCCTAAACAGTGCACTACTTTTGACCTTTTGGGGGCATGTAGGGCAACAACAGGAGACATTGCATGTATTCTCTGTCCTGGCTCTTTATCACAGGACTTCATTTTTATATACTTTCCCCCCTCATTTCGTACCTCGGTGTTACTATTTTTGAAGTAGTACTATCAAATACATTAACATACTTTACTTCAGTTGCATCCCATTCTTCACCCTTTTCCCAAAGTGTACACTTGCACACTTTCTCACATTGTTGGAAACTCCCTCTAGCCAATGCTTACACCACTCCTATGCTTTAAAATCCATGACAGGAAGTGTGCAAGTGCACACTTCTGGAAAATCGTGGAGAATTGGGATCTATGATTTGTTTTTGGTCCCTCTCTCTCTCTCTCTCTCTCTCCCACAATCCCTGCTTCCTCTTAACCCCTCACAGTATCACTACTTTAGAAATGTCACACTTATTTTGCTCTTTAGAGTAGATTGGTTTTGCTCTCCGCTCCAGAGCAGATGGCCTATATAGATATACATCTCTTAATGCAACTCCAGCCCAGTCACTCAGCCAGTGAGTCGGTCTCACACTTGAGCCAGCTGTGTGGGTGGTCAGTCACAATAGCACTTTCTCTCTCTCACTGCTGCTGGTCTCCAAATGCAAACAGGTGTCAAAACACAGAAGGGGAATTGAGACCCCACCTCAGGCACTCCAACTACTTTCACAGGACAGAGGGGAGGCTACTATGGAGGCCATTCAGACCAGGGCCAGCTATTGTTGCTATGTCAATGGCTCCCTTTAAGACCCTCTTATATGTTCAAGTGAACCTTGTTTAGCATTCGTTATTGGCATTTCATTAGAATATAGCCTAGCTATGACCACTACAGAGGTCGGATCTTAATTTGACCCCTTTTGATGCAGGAGGAAAATAATCCTACAACAGGAGGATTTGAGAAGTGGGCCGCTAGAAGCGGTGTTTGTAGGCTATACAATAACTTAGACTGCAGGTCCGCTGGGCGTCAGTTCAAGTAGCTTACAGTATGTAGGCTACGTGTGGGCTACAGCGGGTTTTGTGTGAATTTTGTGTTGATTATAATAAATGGACATACAGTATTTGTAGGGGGTAGATGTATTTTTATTATATGTTCAAGGTGAGCAATAGGCCAAATAAATTAGTGGTCACCTCAGTTCCTGTTTGATCTAGCATTTACAGCCGCTGACCCCGGCACACACGTGCTACACTCGTCATGGGTTGGAATCTGGCCCATTGACATTAGCATTTTTGGAGGAACAAGTACTTTTCTAGTTACTCTCAGTGTACTTGTACTATTATTCAAGTTTTTTTCTGAAGGAAGTAACTTACTTTTTACTCTTTTACATTTGACCAAATCACTTCAGTTAGATAGATATTAGATGCATAGATATATTATATTATTATATCGTTGCTGTCAGATGAAAACTCCCCCAAAAAATTCCCTATTTTTTTTTCATTAATAAATCATTTTGGTTCCCGCTTACGTCTGTATCAGCGATTAAATGTATTTGAAATAGCCTTTCAGCAAAACTCTTAAAGGAAAACTCCACCTAAAAACTATATTTTGGTATTTGTTTCATTAGTCCATTGTTAATATAGTTTCAAAATGTTTTGCATGTCAGCAAACAAGTTTTCAAGATGTATAACTTTAAAAACATCGATATACTTCCAGTATGATGCGTCATGAATAATATGATTCAAAATTCTCATCGTTAGTTTCTTAACAGGTGCATGGTTGTCAACAATTGGCATGAATCATTTACAAATACAAATTTTACAGATCAGACCAACATAAACAAATGTTATATCTTCAACAAAAGAGTCTTCAGAAAACATTTTCTATGATCTCTTATAAATAACTTTAGGCTCTGACTTTGGTACTTTAGCTTTCCTTGTTCTGGCCACAATGTTATGGCCACTACATCCAATGGTAACTGATATTGTTTTGGAGCAGAGCTCTGCAGCAGTGGTGAAGATATGATCAATACAAGTGGATCCAACACTATTGGTCGACA
Source organism: Oncorhynchus kisutch (assembly GCF_002021735.2). Taxonomy (NCBI): domain Eukaryota; kingdom Metazoa; phylum Chordata; class Actinopteri; order Salmoniformes; family Salmonidae; genus Oncorhynchus; species Oncorhynchus kisutch. The sequence continues at coordinate 15,647,355 of NC_034185.2, forward strand.
CTCTAGTTGGTTGAGTGACCTGGGTCATGTTACAGGCTTTAGTCACAGAAGCTTCCCCTTAAGAGGACAACTAGATGATAACCCGTCAATGTTCAGGTCACCAAGAAAATGCATTTCTCTGTTAGCATCAGAGACCTTGTCTAACACCACACACATATTATCCAGGTACTGACAGTTTGCATGTTTAATTCCATGCTGAAATGTGTCATTTGCATACTAGTAACATGATTGATAGGGAAATGTCGATATTGATTGTTTGAGTATTGCAACACTTACCTGATCCTCCTTCATATTTCATTCTGAGTTCAAAATTAAACACCACACTTGGTGTAAATATGTTTAGTACGCATTCACCATCACCAGAAATTATATTGTGAAATAAATGTTCATGAATGCTATTGAAATTGTTAAATTATTCCAGTGTCTTGAGTACCATTTAACTTTTTTAATGAAATTGAACCACATTGATAGATATTAAGTCAACGTTGAATAAGACCGTAATTGAAACCATACAGTCTATGGACTTCGTTTGATGTCAGTCTCATTTGCGTTTTCCGTTTGGAGTAAATGTTTTCTGTTGCAAACCGTTTTGCAACAGAATCTGCGTAATGATTACACCCCTGTGCTGGACTGGAGGACATCTGCAAGATGGTGCTGGCAAGATTAGATAATAAATGAATATCAAATCAATTGCAAGTTGTTTAACCTTTTGTTTTCTGTCACAGTTTACCATAAGGTGTAAAAAATTACCTAAAAATATACTACATTTGTAGCTAGTATTCTGAGTGGATACATTTTTTACTGTTACTTGAGTAGTTTCTTAAGACGGCTGCTTTTATTTTTACTTGAGAAAATGACAATCTAAGTAACAGTACTTTTACTTACAGTATGTACAGATTTTCAGTATTCTACCCACCTCTGCAAATTATACATAGCCTAACTACTGTATACAACTAGAGGGAAGTGTAGTGCTCAACAGTAGGCCTTCATTTGTCAAGTGATGTTCCAAATCAGCTCATCAACTCAGCCAGGGAAACACAAACAGTAGGCTAGCCTACTGTCGGTTTCAACATCTTTCATTATGTGACAATGGATAGGCTAACGGTTAGCCTACAGAATGTAGCCTATTGGAATATAATCAAATAACAACCATCGATGAAACTAAGATTATCGCCAGCTGATGTCTTAAACGATCAATATGTGCTATTATTCACCCACACAGCTGACCTCAACCATTATTGGTCATAATCATTACCGCTCCATAAAAGATGTGGTTGGTGTAACCTTAGTCAGAGATCTGATGCTCATGTCTCCGCCCTAACAATGGGAATCGTTGTCCCCAAGGCAGGAAGGCAGGTGACAAGCTTAGGTCTGCATATTAAGCCCATAGAAACGCATGGGCTTATTCTGGACAGACTTTGTAGAGTGAGGCCTCTCGCTTCGCCTCTTCCTCTGCCTTAGTCCTGCTTGTAACCAAAGTCTTTCAAGATATGCTTGCCCTCTGTTTGGTGTTGTCATTGGAAAAACGTAGTCCTTTTTTCTATCTGAGGGCGTTCCGTACAATAGAAAGTAAAGTATTTCATAGTTTTGTGAATGAAAACTTTGTATGAATGGAAACTAATGTTGGTGTAGCCTACTGTTATTATTTGACTATTTATGTTATCCACCAGTGTCTGGTATGGTCATATCTTATCAAGATCTGGGGTCAAATATCCCTGGACTGTTCATATTTGAAGTGTGTAACTAAATCAAGTCAATCGGGGGGATTGAGTTAATTGTGCCAAAAGTACATGGGCTGGAATCAGACCCAGGCTGACGCTGTAGGTTTACATTACCTGTTGAAGGTAGTAGCCATAACCACAAAAACAGCTCAGACCACGACTGAACTACATTTCGACAGTTCATTCATAACCTTTGGATACACTTCACACGTGTATGTTGCAGCCTAGTGGAGACTAATATCTATAGTGCATTTGGAAAGTATTCAGACCCCTTGACTTTTTCCACATTTTGTTATGTTACATCCTTATTCTAAAATGAATAAAAAAAATAAAAAAATACCCTCGTCAATCTACACACAATACCCCATATTTACAAAGCAAATACGTTTTTTAGAAAATGTTGCTAATTTATAAAACGGAAATATTACATTTACATAAAGCATTCAGACCCTTTACTCTGTACTTTGTTGAAATACCTTTGGCAGCGATTACATCCTCGAGTCTTGGGTGTGACTCTACAAGCTTGGCACACCTGTATTTGGGGAGTTTCTCCCATTCTTCTCTGGAGATCCTCTCAAGCTCTGTCAGGTTGGATGGGGAGCATCGCTGCACAGCTATTTTCAGGTCTCTTTACCAGCAGCATACCACTGCTGGCTTGCTTCTGAAGCTAAGCAGGGTTGGTCCTGGTCAGTTCCTGGATGGGAGACCAGATGCTGCTGGAAGTGGTGTTGGAGGGCCAGTAGGAGGCACTCTTTCCTCTGGTCTAAAAAAATATCCCAATGCCCCAGGGCAGTGATTGGGGAATCTGCCCTGTGTAGGGTGCTGTCTTTTGGATGGGATGTTAAACGGGTGTCCTGACTCTCTGAGGTCATTAAAGATCCCATGCCACTTCTTGTAAGAGTAGGGGTGTTAACCCCGGTGTCCTGGCTAAATTCCCAATCTGGCCCTCAAATGATCACGATCACCTAAAAATCCCCAGTTTACAATTGGCTCACTCATTCCCCTGTAACTATTCCCCAGGTTGTTGCTGCAAATGAGAATGTGTTCTCAGTCAACTTACCTGGTAAAATAACAGATAAATAAAAGATGTCAGATTGGGTTCAAGTCTGTGTTCTGGCTGGGCTGCTCAAGGACATTCAGAGACTTGTCCCAAAGCCACTCCTGTGTCTTGGCTGTGTGTTTAGGGTCGTTGTCCTGTTGAAAGGTGAACCTTGGCCCCAGTCAGAGGTCCTGAATGCTCTAGAGCAGGTTTTCAACAAGGATCT